>NC_090826.1:173176859-173479889 GCF_028021215.1 Eschrichtius robustus | reverse complement strand
AATTATCATCCCTGCGTACCAGTACTTTTGCTTATATACAGTTTTGCACTGTATGTTTTAGGTTGCAATACTTTGATCAAAAATAGGAGATTGGAGTTGTGATATTTACAGAATGACATGTTAAGTTTCAGAGATCGAAGCACTTTCATCTGTAATTTTCCAGAACTTCCTCATTTTATAGCATATAAAATATTAGTCACATTTTACATCTGCCCTTAGCAGTAATAAGTTTAACATGTGAAACAAGCTCGATATGATTTGGGGGAACATTTGTGTACTGCAACCAGAAAGGTCACATGTTTTATGTACTTTGTGATAAAAGTGAGTGTTGATATCTAGGGACTGGACAATGAAAACTAATGGGGCATTGGAACTTTCTTGGTGACCTCATGAAGCAATTTACGATCCTTTTATCACCCCTAATACGATGTTGTCATAAAAATGATCTTTTAATTAAATATAACAGGAAAACTCTGCACCCTCATTGGGGTGTTTCTGGTCCTGGTGAGTTAACAGTTTTAATAGCATACCATCAGCAGTCAGCAATGTTGGATTTATAAAATACCGTTCCTCTCGAGTACTTTCAAAGCTATGATCTCTGTAGCTGTATCAGTTACCCCAGGGTCTAAAGTGTAAAAGGAAAGCAATTGGAAGAGTTTCTCTTGCAGAAAGGCAGTGGAATATCATAGGAAGACAACTGAGCTAAGAAGAGACATGGGCTATCACTTTCTAAATGCCTACTATGTGCTAGGCATTCCACCAAACTTTACCCTAACTTTTATTTCAAAGAGTTTAGCCCTTATTCTCTGGAGAAGGGGGTTCTGTATCGGTCTCTGCCACTACTTGGTAGTGTGATCTTGGGCTCGTAGCTCTGATCTCAGTTTTCTCTTCTGTAAATGGGGTGGGAGAGTAAAGAATGGGAAGAGATGGTCTCTAATTGCAGCTTTAAATTTCTATACAAGAAATAAAAGAATGAGGATAGAAGAGAGGAAGAGAATCAGAGGAAGAGACATTATTGAAGTTTACCGTGAACCATCCATTGTCCTGGGGTCTGGAGACAGATGACCAAAATATAGCCCCTGCTATTAAAGAATCATACGTAGGCTTGTGGGAGAATGAATGCCATGTTAGCATAAGAAAAATGTATGCTGGTAATGGCAAGCACAGAGAGCTATGGAAACAGACGAGGAGGCGCAGCTCAAATGAAAAGTTGAAGGAAGGCTTCCAGGGGGAGATGACGACTAGCAAAACCTTAAATAGTGAGGAATGTGACCTGGGTGAAGAAAAGTGAGACTAGTGTCCCAGGCAGAAGGCAGACTTACAGGGATGAAACAGCCTGGTGTATGCAAGGAAATGCAGGAGGTCTGCTATGACGAAGGCATCAAACACAAGGTTGTTAGTACGAGGAGCAAAGATCAAAGACATAAACGGGACCCCGTTCATGAAATTTCTTGCAAGTTGGGCTAAGGAGCGTGGACTTTATCCCACAGGAAATGAGAAGCCACAGACAGGTCCGATTGAGATTTAGAAAACTGAGCCTGGCTACAACAAGAGGGGAGATCTGAATAGAACAAAAATGGAGGCAAGCAGGTCAGTTAAGAAGCTACGGCAGCATCTGTTGAAAGATGATCTGGCCCTGAACTGGGGAAATGGCATGGGTGCTGAAAAGAGGAGACAGGCATGAGAAAAGTTTGGAAGGTAAAATCAGCATGGCATGGGCTTGATTGGATGGGGGATCAGTCTAAGAAAGGGGGACCAAATTGCTGGCCAACTCCATCAATTCAATGAAAGCAAAAGTCGGTTAATTCCGTGGAGAAAAACAGTTAGATACTTTCTTTGTCTCTGTGGTCGTGAAAAATCCAAAACGTTGATGAACTGAAATAATTTTTTATTAAGTGCTCGGCATGAACTTCCCTATCACTCTTCTTCCCCAGAAGCCAGTAGGGGATAAAGAAAGTCATTTTTACCTCCGCTTTGTAGCTGGAGAAACAGAAGTCCTGACATATCGGGTGACACACCACCAGGATGTCGGTACAGAGGAGGAAGCCACCTCTCCTAGCTCCAGGTCCACATGATAATTCCTTTCACAGCCTGCCTTCTCTATGACAGAGAGACTTAAAGCAATTCTTTTCAATAAGTATTGATTGTTATTAGCATTCTGATTTTTAAAATATTTAAATTCTCTGATAACGTAAGGATTTATAGTCCTTAGTTTTCCCTAGGGAAATAATTGTCCTTTGAAATTTGCTTAAGTTCCTAAATATTCACGTGAATAGTGAATGACACGTAGTAGCTACTATACTATTTAAAAAGAGAACATTTACAACATCGACACCCTTCAACTTGAAAAGGTAGCCCAAATTAATCCATGATAGCACTCATTTACATGAGATGTGTTCCATTCACAGGAGGATTCTTGACAGTGAAACTCATTCTTGATTGTCCATGGTGATTGGATAACTGGAAAAAACAAACAATCCCAAATCGCACTTTAACTAATATTTTTAATCTCCTCCTGTATCAACCGTTTTACCAGGGCTGCAATCAAGCAGCAAAATTAACCTGCTTGAGTTTTATCTTTTTCCCACTTCAAGACCTGTTGAGAATTTCATCCTGGGACACTGGGAAATAGGAAGCACAAAGACCTTGCATTTCAGCAAACAAGATGACATTTAGGAAAGACCATACATTGCATTTAGTAAGTCGCTGAGAAATCCATTAACTCTGCACTGTATCTTTCAGTCTTCTTCTGAGCTATGAAATCCTAACAACTCAAATCAACATTCTCTCAGCCCTAGGTTAATAAAGGGATTCCTCAGGGACTGAGGTCAATGCCCCAAGAATTAAAATCAGGTAGGAAACACCAACATACAGTTGTGGCCACAGAGTTGGAATGTGAATGTTAATAAAACAGTACATTTGATGCCTTGATATGTAAGTTTTATTGAGCACAAGTCTATTACTTTACTCTCAGAATGAGGGTGACAAATGAATTTGAGAGGTTAAATAATTCTCACACTGACACTCTCTCTACCCTTACTGGTTCAAGCCAATTTTATGTCTTGATTGGAGTCTTCAAACATCTTCCTAACTGATCTGTTTACTTCTGGAATACCTTTAGAATACCTTGCCTTCTGTGCTGCTATAATTATGAACCTACTTGTCTTCACATTTCAATATCTCCCTATAGGGTGTGTAATAATATCCAAATTCCTTTACTGGTGTATAATACATTTCTGGTTCAGCCTCTGCCTGTGTGCCTCACATCCTCACGTCCTGCTACTTTCCTTCACCAACCCTGAGTTCCAGCCAAGTTCAACCAACTGTAGGTCTTCAAAAATACTACTTTTGCTTATGCCTCCTCCAACTGGCACGTCAGCCTGCCAATCCATCAAAAATCAGCTAAAGGCTCACACCTGAGTCCAGTGATGTTGCATGGTTCCTGAAAAAAGTAAAAGGATGGGGGCCAGACAGATATGGGCTGGAATCCAGGCTCCACGCCTGACTGGCTATATGACCTTGAAGGAATTACTTCAGTCTCTAACCAGAATCCTCACCAGAAACAATGGGATAACAACAGTATCTATGTCACAGGGATATTGAAGGAATTAAAGAGCAAACGTACGTAAAGCTTACAGCACAGTGCCTGGCACTTGGTAAGGACTCAAAGTGTTAGATGTTACAGTATTACTGGTAGTAACTTTTAATCATTCTTCATGCTTCCACCAAGCCCAAATGCATAGTCTAGCAGCCATATTCCTACACCTTTCCTTGCTGTAACTGTTTAAATGTCTGTGTCTTCTACCAGGCTCTGCAGGATCTGTGTACCCCGTGTGAAATGTTCAGGACCTGTCTTTGAATGAATTAATGAGGAAATTGAAAACCTTCCCTCCACTGCTCCTGTAAATGTAGAATAAGATACATTTTTTTCACACCCATTTCAACTTGGGAAGGATTCTATATGACAGTTTATAGCACATTATCAATCTCACTTTTATTGGAATATTGGCTTTAATTTTTTTTCCAAGAATATATGAAAGACAGCTAATGAGCCCATGTTTCAATGATTTGAATCACATACGCTGCATTCTATAAAATAATTATTTTATGGCACATTTTAGCAAATTACTGGTATCTTGGCAGTGGCAGTGATGGTGTTGTTTCATTTTTATTTAGTCATATTCTCTAATCTTCCTTCCTGTTACTATTACTGCCTTCTACTTATCACCTGTTCGCTTTAGCTGTTCTTGTCTCTTTCTGTCTTGTGTTTCAATCAAGTGGGATAAGGTCTGATGGGAAAAGAAGATGAAAGTGAGCTTTAGAAGACACACACAGTAGCCACTGTTTGAAAGTGCCCAATCCACCATCTTGAGACAAAAGTTAACCATTATTTTTTGTTTAATTTTATTAATATATAATATTACAAGTAATAAAAAAATAAATCTCATTGTATGAAAGGAACCACACAGAGACTAAAGCTCGCTAAGCCTCCCAGATCCTTTTCTGTGCTATATTTGAGCATGTATGTATGCATCTGTATATATTTACTTAATAATTTTTTATACTGAATTCATAATTCTTTTTTTGAGTGTTGAGCTTTTCCATGCCAGTATATATGGCTTAATTTTGTTTTAAAATTTTGCATAGTATTCCTTTATATGGCTATACTGTGATTTAGTAACCATTCTACTCTTGATAAATATTTAGGTTATTTCCATTTTTATCTTGCAATAACACCCTTATACATGTCTCCTTGTATACATGAATCTATATTTCTCTGGGAGTAGACGCTGAGAAGTGTAATTGCTGTGTCATAGTATTTGGACTTGGAAAAAGAAAATTTTATTCAGTTATTTTTTTAACAAGAATACAATCTTACAGTATAAAATTGAGATGTTATAAAATGGTATTTACCTTCCAATGTCTGCTATCTAGTCATATAGTTCCCTCCCAGGAAGCAACCAGTGTTATCATTTTTTTGTATGTCCTTCCAGAGATATGTTTCCATATTGAAGCAAATAATTAAATAAATGTATTTACCTTGATGTGTATATTATGTAAGCAAAGGTGTGTGTGTATAGGTAAGTCTACAATTCTTTATCCGCTTTTCTGAAAAAAATCTCTATTTATAGTCTTATATCATCTCACTGGACATGAATTTTCAAACATTTTACCACCAAAATATCCATATGTTTGGTTAAGGGGTGCTGCTTCAGGCTGCACTAGGGGTATAAGCCCAATAATGTATTTCTAAAATCCAAAATACTCTGAATTCTAAAACCATCTGGCTCAAAGATTGCAGATAAGAGATTATAGGCCTAAATCTATCTTTTTTAATCCTTTGAATGATCCCAGAAATTGTAATAAATTTAACAATATGCTCTTTGTTGTTTATCACTTAGTTCATTTTAGAGATATTTTCACATTTCACAAAATAGTCTATACATCGTTTTACACATAATTCATCTTATATATAATTTCATATAATATTACAAAGTATATCTCAATGTTTTTAATAGATTCATATTACTTCATTGTATTGATGTACCATAATATGTTTAATGGGTCACTTACTGATGGTCATTTAGCTTTTTCCCAATATTTTACTCTTACAAATAATACTACAATGAATAAATTACTGAGTCAAAGTATATGTGCATTTATATTTTTATAGATGCAGTCAAATTTTCTTCCATACAAGTTATGTTGGGTTAAAAAAGGGTGTAAATTCTTTGCCATTCCTAGCATCAAGAGGCAAAGTGTATATCCCCTGCCTTTGACTTTGGGCCGGCCCTGTGAATTGTTTTTGCCCATTAAAATGCTGTAGAAGTAATACTATGTAACTTCTAAAGCTGGGTCTTAAGAGATCTGCAGCTTCTACTTTCTCAATCTTGAAATGTTCACTCTTGTAAATCCTAGGCAATCAGAAGTGCGAGCCACATGGAGGAGGACCAAGGTACTCTGGCAAATAGCCCCAGATGATCTAGCAGACAGACAGAACCAGCCACGTGAATCCTTCTTGGATGTTCCAGCCTAGTCAGGCCTTCAGATGAACCACCCTGCTGAGCCCAGGCAACCCACAGAATCATCAAAGGTGATAAATGGTGGTTATTTTCAGCCACTAAATTTTATTTTATTTTTTTTTCATTTTTTTATTGATGTATAGTTGACTTACATTGTTGTATCAATTTCTGCTGTACAGCAAAGTGGTTCAGTTATACATATATACATTCTTTTTTTTAATATTCTTTTCCAATATGGTTTGGATATTGAATATAGTTCTCTGTGCTGTACAGTAGGACCTTGTTATTTATCCATTCTATATATAAAGCCTTACATCTGCTGACCTCAACCTCCCACCCCATCCCTCCCCTAGCCCCCTCCCCCTTGGCAACCACAGTCTGTTCTCTATGCCCATGATTCTGTTTCTGTTTCATAGGTAGGTTCATTTGTGTCATATTTTAGATTCCACATGTAAGTGATATCATATGGTATTTGTCTTTCTCTTTCTGACTTACTTCACTTAATATGATAATCTCTAGTTGCATCCATGTTTCAGCCACTAAATAGAGTGCCTTTTAAAAGTCATAATGAATAGGTTAAAAATGATATCTCACGATAATTTTAATTCCCATTTTTATTATGAACGGAGTTGAGCATATTATCACATTTCAGTTATTTTTAATGACCATATATGAGAAGCTTGAGCCACCAGTGGCCTGGTGGCTACAAATATCTCTCGTCTACATTCTCCATCAAGTATACCTCAGTTATTGGGACTTCCCTGGTGGTCCAGCAGTTAAGACTCCATGCTTTCACCGCAGGGGATGAGGGTTTAATCCCTGGTCGGGGAACTAAGGACCTGCATGCCACGTGGCATGGCCAAAAAGTTAAAAAAAAAAAAGTATACCCCAATTATTTCCTGAAGTCCCCTAAAAAGGGCCTCCCACACAAGACTGTGCCCCAGTCAGTCACCCAGCAGGGCCTTCCCCAATTTCCCTTTCCAGTTTCATTCCTTTCCTCTTCCAATGCCTGTGAACTCCCATGAAGAAGTCTCAGTGTTGCTACTGCCATGCCATTTCTCATCCCACCCAGACCCGAACTTTTTCCACCTTATGAAAGAAGATCTCCTTGCTTATCAATAGCTGATAACACATACCGGGAAGTCCTGGAGGAGGGTTGACTGTATTAACAATTTTAAAGCTCTAATTCTGCCATGAAGCCATGAAGTCCTTGCAGCATTTAGAGTGCGAAGTGGATCAGTTTCATGCTTTCATTTTATTTTATTTTATTTTTTAAAATTTTATTTATTTTTGGCCACGTTGGGTCTTCGTTGCTGCACGCGGGCTTTCTCTAGTTGTGGCGAGCCGGGGCTGCTCTTCATTGCGGTGCGCAGGCTTCTCATTGTGGTGGTTTCTCTTGTTGCAGAGTGCGGGCCTCAGTAGTTGCAGCGTGAGCTCAGTAGTTGTGGCTCGCGGGCTCTAGAGCTCTGGCTCAGTAGTTGTAGTACATGGGCTTTGTTGCTTCACGGCATGTGGGATCTTCCCAGGCCAGGGATCAAACCCGTGTCCCCTGCATTGGCAGGCAGATTCTTAACCACTGTGCCACCGGGGAAGTCCTGTACTTTCATTTTAGATATGAGAAAACTGCTCCTAGAAAACTTGAGATATTGATTCAGTGTTACAAAGTGAGTCAGTGGTCATCTCAGGATTAGGGTGAGGGTCTTGACGCCAATTAAATATTCAGTATATCAACTTCCTATAATTTTGAGTAATGCTTTCTGCATTTTAGTTTTCTGTCATATAAAGGCTTCTATGTTCTATGTTTTGTAATAGTTGGCACTCTTTTGGTTGCATGTGACAGAAACTCAACTCGGACTAGCTTAAACATAAGAGACACTTACTGGCTCTAGTAACTGAAAAGTCCATGCATGCTGGGATTCAATGCCCAAAAAGTATTGTCAGGGCTCTGTTTGTTTTCATCTCTCAGTTTTGCTTTTAGATTTTGGCTACATTTCCAGGAGGCCTTTTTCTATGAGGGATAAAGAAAGCTACCAAAAGTTTTAGTTTTACGTGGTTTTTTAACCTTACAATCCTGAGGAATGTATCTCCTGATGTCCTGTTGGTGTCACATGACCTTCTATGAAGCAAATACTGTAGGTAGGGGGATGAAATACTCTTGCTGGAACTTGGGGCAAGGGAAGGGCAATATCAACCCCACATAATTTACATTGAGTAAACTGGGTAATTATAGCATCGGGGAGGCATGGGGCCCAAGTAAAAGGGTACCAAGTAGACAAACAAGATGTGTCCACTATGTGTATTAGTATCTATTCAATACCCATTCTACTAAGTGCGGTAAAGTCTCATACTTAGTTGAGGTTTCTTAAGCTTGTGTGGATAAATTTTACTAGTTAAAATTTTAGAAGGCACTTATATTACCCATTCAAGTTTAGGAGGGTCTCTGCTTTTGTTTGGGTGAGACAAGAACAGGAAAATGATACAAGCTACTGGACAACTGAGATTACTGGGGTTCTCAAAGGTGTATTCTTCATTCAGCTGTGCAGGTTTCACTATACAACTTATATAACCACACACAGCAGCCCTGATTATCACTCTCCAATATGCTGAGAGGTTAAATAATCTTAGGACTGAAGTTGCAAGTTTGTGTAAAATGAAATTCATCCATTATAAGTGTCAGTCTCATGAGACTTGACAAATGCATATAATCATGTAATAGCCGCCCTAATCAAGGTATAGAATATTTCCATCACTCCCCAAAGTTCTCTCATTCTCCCTCTCAGTCAACACCGTCCCCACCACCACTTCTGGCTTCCAGCTACTTCTGACCTGCTTTCTATAACCATAGCTTTACCTATTTGAGAATTTTCTATACGTGAAAACGTGATCTTTTATGAATGGCTTCTTTCACTTAGTACAATACTTTTGAGATTCAAACATATTGCTGCACATATTTGTAGTTTGTTCCTTCTTATTGCTAATGAGTATTGTACTGTACTGCTATACCGTTTTGTTCATGTGTTTACCAGTTGATAGTCATTTGGATTATTTTCAGCCTTTGGCTATTATGAATAAAGCTGCTATGAATATTCATGTACAATTCTTTGCTCAAGACATATGTTTTCTTTCCTCTCAGGTAAGTATTTAGGAGTGGAATTGTTGAATTATGATAAATATATATTTAATTTTACAAGAAACTGCCAAACTCCTTTGCAAAGTGGTTGTACCATTTTGCATTCCCACCAGTAACACATGAAAGTTTTACCTGCTCCATATCTTTGTCAACACTTGACATTATCAGACTTTTAAATTTTAACCATTCTAGTGGGTGTGTATTGGTATTTCATTGTGGTTTTAATTTTCATTTCCTTAGTTAGTCCTCAGGAAGTTAGTCTTCTTGACTAATGATGTGAGCATATTTTAGGGGCTTATTGGCTATATATCTTCTTTGGTGAAGAGTCTGTTCAAATCTTTTGTCCCTTTTAAAATCAGGTTGTTTGCCTTCCTATCGCTGACTTGAGAGTTTTTTATGTAGTCCCACACCATTCTTTCAGTTGATGGGACACAAGTGTTTCAACTGATCTGTGCCATCTACATTCTAGATAAAGTAACAGAGAGCTGATTAATTATATATCCCTAGTTCTGTGTTGGAGGAAAACCTTATTTTCCTCTGCCTTCATAGTTCCATATGGAGGCTGCTCCCTTAGAATTACCTTTCTGCCTCTTGCCCCACCACTTCGCCAGCAGGGTAGGATGAGAGAGCTATCTGACTGGTGAATCTGGGAGAAGTTGTGAGCATGCTCAGTTAAGCCCCTGGATGCTCTGGGATTGGTTGTGCACAGAGTGTGCCTTTTCTGCTCCTCCCCACTATAGTAGTGTCATAGCCTGTGGTTTTCCAACCACTGCCTGTGACTGAGAGGCTTAGTTCAATTGAAAAGGTTCTAACAAGTCTATTTGGTCCTCACACTAAGTTTTGCCAAAAATCAGCTTTTTTTCAGTAAAGTCATCATGAGAGTGAGTATCCTATTATCTTTGTCATATATTGTTACTCAGTAAAGGAGTGACTATCCTATCATATTCACAAGTCCCAACTGCACTTAAGAGAAGGAGATTATACAGGGCAGGAAGACGAGGAAATGGGAATCTTGAGACCATCTTAGAATTCTGCCTATCATGGTACCTGATACCAGGAGGATATGAAACTATCTGTATCCAGAACAGGAAGGGGAATGTAAAGGATCTGTTCCTTAGGGAATTTTAAATGCATAAGAGCTGATGGCAAATGCCTTTAAGGACCTTAAGGTAAATTAGATCCTACTTCTACTACTGATTTTGGAAATAACCAAAAACTTAAATATCAAAACAGCAACAGAAGACTTCTTTTAGAGATTAATTTTCTAATTTAATCAATATATCATACTGACCCACATAAAACTATTAGCTATCTCTTAAATTTTTTTTGCCCTGTTTCTCACATCCATTTGCCCCTTTGCCCCACCATTCCTGTATGTATATATTTCCATTCCTCATTTCTGTTTCATAAAAGATCTTGTAATATTTTCCTTAGAATTCTGAAATCTATTTTTGTTCCAAACAATTCAAGATGGGTGATTTCTGAGAGTCCATGTGTTCAGCCCAGAACTTGGCAGGTCTCTAGGAAACAGATTACAAAACACTGCTAAAGTCCAAACCAGAAACCCAGTTTCTTCCAGAAAGATGACTCACAATCTGGCCAGAGTTTCTCAAGTGCAGGTTTCCATGCAGGTTACCGTCAGGTGTCTGTCAGTTTTATTAAAAGGAGCCACAGTCATGTCTTTGGGAATGACCATACATCAGTTTTCTCAAAAAAAGTCTCAGTTTATGCCTTTTGTCTTGGTATAATAATTCATCGTGCACCTTTTCACTCTCAAAAGTTTCTCATTTTGGACAATAAATAACATGATCATTCTAGGTTGTATTGCAGAATACTTTCCAAATTGAAATAGAGCTTAACACATACACACACACACACACACATATACGCACACACACACACACACACATACACAAATAGCAATATGGGATATTTGTTAGTAAATTCAAACCCCGTTTGTGTTGCAAAAATTCAAATTATTTGGCAACGATTCAATAATCAGTCCATGCTTGCTGTCTTCCATATGCATTCTGTGAGTTTTACTCTCATACTTAACATACAGTTTTTTTTGATAAAAAGATTACAAGCCTACTAATAAGTATTTCTGTGAATCCAATTTAAGATCATCAAGTAATACATTTTGAAACTAGAGAATGTATCAACAAATATATGTTAATGGAGAGAGATTCTCCCATTCTCCAATTCCATTATGTTGTAGAAGACCAGAAATGCTATACTGTGGTCTGGGATTCTAAAGATCATTAGGTATCAAAGTAAGATTCAGAGAGAGAGAGGAAGAGAGAGAGAGACAGAGACAGAGAATGAGAGCATTGATGAAGTAAATCCATGTGCTTTTCTGGGTCAAAACACATGTATGTACCCAGGTCAAAGAAGACTGTGAGTCCAAGGCTGGGACACAGGTGAAAAAGAGGTGATACCTTGGAAACATCTGCATGGGTAGGTCACTCAAACAGCCGAAGTCAAAAATCCAGTAAAGAATATCAGGGATGAAGAATGTAGAAATATCATGGAAATCAAGTAAAATCAAGTAAAATCTAATAGATAAAGCATTCTTTTGCTCAAGTTTAACTGATTATTTCCCTCCCACTCTGAGAGGAGACTATTACTTGCTAGAGGATGTAAGTGACGATAGATGACATGGTTTGGAGTGTAGCATCAGGGACCAGACGCTGTTTTTACCAGAGGTGGTGTCTGGGAATAATTTTGTCTATTGAATATACCTTTAACAAATACTTGAATGCCCTTTATGTTCCAGGCATTGTGTTAAGTGTTGGATGTATAATGGAGAGGAAAAGAGAAAACAACTGTAATAGTGACAACAAAAGGTCCAGTTGCTGCTCTTAAGGGACTTATAGCGTAGTCCCTTAATTTTGGTTTCATTCTGTTGCTATATTCATTTCAATTGTTACTATGCTTATTGGATAGACATGATACCCTTCTTATGATTTACACGTCCACTTAATTATTTAGCAAAAATTTTTGGAGCAAAAGGTATGTTTTGGTCATTGTTTTGGTGCTGGGGCTAATGCTTGTGTATCTTTCATTGTAAGCTAAATCTCTAAAATAGTCTTTTAAGCACATTCTGAATACAAGCACAATGCTATATTATTTGGTGAAAATGTTCATTTTCAAGAGCTCTTTTTTTTTTCTAAAAAGCTCCAGACAATTACACGTTCATCACTTTCCTTAAGTGCTATCACTTACATAGTCTCTACATAGTATTTCAACATGAGGTTAATTGCAGCTAAAGAAAAGTTTATGATTGGTCCAGACAGGTATTTTTCTTCATTGTCTAATACCATAAATCCATTAAATTCCTATCCATCTTGTCATCCTCTCCTTGAAGACTGGGTTATATGACCTGCAATACTAGTTCAGTTGCGTGATTATAATTGGGATTGGCAGAGAGCTTTCAGGGTTGCAATAAATTTTGCCACAGGCAGAGAGGGATTTTGTACCAACCCAATTCCAATGTGAAATCAGAATTTTTAACTATCTTATTACTGGTGAACAGCATCATTTAGAAGAAGGAGCTATGGAAGTCTTCTGGCTTTAATAATTGCAGTAATTTGCTTTGGAGGATTAAGTTTGAAGTAGCTTACAGATATGTGGTTTTTCTTTGTATTATTTGTGACTAAAGCATGCCACTACCTTTAACCCTGTGTTCTCGAGTTCTTCTGCATCCTTGGATCATTTTTTCATTGTTTTCATAGCCCACGGATAATCCTGGGAAATGGGAATGGTGGTAGAGCTCTTGTCAGAGGAAGTGGACAACACATTTTCTTCTGCTCTATTTTTGTCTTTCTGGGGAAAAAAAGGCAAATTTCAAGGACTCTCCAGTGTTTGTGTATACGTGTGTGTGCGCGTGTGTGTATGTATGAGCAAGTAGCCCATGTGCCCATGATACATGTGTTCCTCCTTGAAATTTCAGTTGTTGACATGCTGGAAAAATTGGGTACATAAATTATTTCTGCCCCCAGGCACTTTAACTTGTATGGCCAGCACTTATTCACTGGTCACCATGGGTCCCCCTGTCCTTGGCAGCATTACAGGGGTAATATTTTTTAACATGGTTGAACAGCTCTTGGAAATTTCCCCAATGTATTAAGCATGAACAAGCCTTTCTTCACATCAGGCTTGCATGTCTTCCCTCCACATTTATTTCTCTACAACCAACATATTTATTGGGACTATTATGAGAAAAATCTCCCTCTCCATAAATGTTTGTCTTCCCCTTTGTCCCTTTTATAGGATCGTGAAGAAATGATGGACGGTCTTGTTGGATGATCGTATGTGTGTGTTTGAAGGGGAACTCCCTTTCACTGAACTATCTCCATGAAGTCTTCTTTAAAAAGCCAGACAGTAGCTTTTGGGAGTATGCTTTGGAGTGACAAATGGGCTAAGTAACAAAATAGGTGATAAACAGGACTCATGATGTCAATAAAAAATGGACTATTCTCTGTACCTGCATTTGCAAATGAATTCATTTACCACACCCATGGGTATCACTAAAATGTATCTAGGATCTAGTTTTTGACAGATCACCCTCTGGCCGAATAGCTATCTAAGAGCAGTTTAAATTGTGGAATTCAGATAACAAATGCTCAGATATTAGTTCATTTTTTCAAAATTTTCATGATGTAAACACAGTAGAAGGAAAATAATCAAATTTTCTGACAATCCTCAAGAGCAGTTATCTCTGTGATACAGGACAATGTTGCCAAGACGGCCTGATGTGTCTGTTGTCACAGCTTCTTGGTTCATAATTAAACTAAAATTCAGGGTATATTTGAATGCTGTCTGTGCAAATAGCCATCATTTAAGATTCTGTGGAATCGAGGTTGACAGCTGGGTAATATAAGGATATGTTTACTACTGTGCCCTTACAGAGGGAATGGAGAGAGATATAGCTTATAACCATTCCAGCCAATCCCTGCTTTTATTTTGGCAAGTCTGGAATCTATTCCTCTTCTAGAGCACTTGTTTGCTATTCACTGGTAACCAAAGGCATAAGACAGGGAGGAGGCATCCCTACATTAAGTTCTACATCAGGACTTCACACAATTTCCAATTAGTCTGTTGGGGAACTGGGCAAGCGGGATCAGGAACAAAAACACATAATCATGGTTGTGATTTACGAGGTGAGTTTTGGACACACTTCCCCCTCAAATACCCCTGTTTACAATCGCATTCCATTGGGTTCAGTTAGGAAGCAGACAATCTGAGTATGTTTCTTGGGGGATGTTTCTCAGAAAGCCAGTGACCTGACTAACGCTCGTATTGGCAGCCTCAGTGAAAGCCATGGAGACCAGATGACCCACTTCTGTCTTCAAAGCAAGGCTGAGGGACGATGGGAACAAAGATCAATCCTGGTCTCTAGCTGCTGCTGCAGCTGCCTCACGGGCAGGTCTATTTCTAGGGGAATTTAGAAGGTTCTATTTTTAATCCTCTTACCTTTAATGTATAACTACACTGTTGCATTTGAAGGCATGAGATCAGATTCTGAGCCCTATAGAGAGCCTCTCTAGTGTAATATATTTTAAAACAGGCTGAACTTGGGCACATACCCTACCTAGGGTGCTCTCCATTTTCTGGGACTAACAGTCACCACAAGAGTTATTTGGGTGGAAGATTTGTTTATCAACATATTTTGTCTATCTTTTAATACTTTAACTTTTTAATAATTGAGGTAAAATTTTTATATGTGAAGTGTGTAGATCTTAAGTGTACAGTACCATTCGGTGACTTAGGACAGATGTATGCACTTGTATAACCAACAGCCAAATCAAGATATAGAACATTTCCATCAATCCAGAAAATCCCCTTGTGACCCCTTCCAATCTCTTCCCCATCATGAGCAACCACTCTTAGTTTCTATCACTAAGATTACTTTTGCCTGTTCTTGAGCATCATATAAATGTCATCACACTTTTTGCTCAACACAGTATTTTAGAGATTTATGTATCTTGTTGAGTATATCAGTGGTTCATACTTTCTTATGACTAAGCTGGATTGCATTATATAAATATAATGCAATTTATATATTCATTCTCCTATTATTGGACATTTGGTTTGTTTACAATGTTTGTCTATCTTAAAGAAAGCTACTATGTGTATTCTTGTGGAAGTCTTTTTGTGGATATATGTTCACATTTATCATTAGTGTATATCAAGAAGTAGAAATTCTAGGTGAAGGTGTAGGTAAACCTTGAAGTTTATAAGAAAACTATCAAATGGTTTTCTGAAGTAGTTGTACCATTGGTTCTGGCTATTCCACAGCCTTTGTAAACATTTGGCATTTTCAGCCTTTTTAATTCTAGCCATTTTTCTGGTGTGATATGATAAGCTGTTGTGATTTTATTTTGAGTTTCTCTAATGACTGTGATGTTGATCAAATTTCCATGTTAATATAACTTTTTCGGTAAAGTGTCTGTTCAAGATTTTGGCATATATTTTTATTGGGTGCCTATTTGTAATTGATTTGTAGGACTTCTATCTTCTAGATATGTCTTTTGTCATATGTGTAGTGCAAATGTTTTCTTCTACTCTGTGGCTTGCTGTTTAATTTTCCTGATATGTCTTTTGATGAACATAAGTTTTAATTTTGATGAAAAACATTATGACAATTTTTTGTAGTTAGTACTTTTTGTGTTCTCACTGAGAAGTATTTGCTTATTCCGAGGTCACAATCTTCCTCTGTTTTACTCTAGGAGCTTTATAATTATAGCTTTTAATTTTAGGTGTACAACTTATCTCAAATTAATTCGTGTATTCTGTGATGGAGGGGTTTATGTTCATTTATTTCTTCATATTTTTCCCAATTGTCTCAGTACTACGTGTTGATAAAATTTTCCTTTCCATGTTGAATAGCCTAAACACACTTGTTGAAAATCAGTTGAAACTTTATAGTGTAGGTATAGGTTCAGACTCTGTTATGTTCCAATGATTTGTCTTTCCTTACATGAACACTATTTTGTTTACTGTTACTTTATAGTAAGTTTTGAAATCAGGTAGAGTGAGACTTCCAAATTTGTTCTTTTTCAAGATTATTTTGACAATTCCAAGTCTTTGCATTCTCATTAAACTTCTGGAATCAACTTGTCAATTTCTACTAAAAAGAAAAAAAATGCCTGATGGAATTTTGATTGGTATTGCATGGAGTCCATAGATCAATTTGCCAAGAATTGATATTTTCATAATATTGATTATTTTAATAATAATTAAATAATTTTGATAATATTCATTCTTCCAAGTTATGAACATGGTGTGTCTATCTATGTATTAAGGTCTTCCTTAATTTCTCTCAGTTGTGTTTTGTAGCTTCAGCTGGAGAGGTACTACACATATCTTTTCAAAAAATATTTCTAAATACTTTACAGTTTCTAATGTTACTATACATGGAAACTTAAAATTTCATTTTCTAGTAGTTTGCTGCTAGTGTATAGAAATGCCATTGCTTTTTGTATACTGACTTTGTATACTGCAGCCTTGCTGAATTCATTATTAGTTTAATGAGATGTGATTTTTCTGTAAGATTCTTAGGACTTTCTATAGATATGATTATGTTGTTTGTAAATGAAGACAGTTTTAGTCTATGTGTCCTTCTTTCTTTTATTTCTTTTTTCCTTGCTTTATTGCACTGGGTAGACCGTTCAGTACAATCATGAAAAGCAATGGTGACATTCTTTCCTTGTTTCTGTTTTTAGGGGGACAGTCAGTGTTCGATATTTCACTATTACACATTGTTAGAAAAAGGTTTTTCATAGATGCCCTTTATCAGACTGAGAAAATTCCCTTCTATTTTCAAACTTGCTAAGATTTTTTTAGTTTGTCTTAAATCATGAATATATGTATAATTTTGTCAAAATTTTTCTACATCTGTTGAGATGATCATGTAGATCACATGTTGTTCCTTTTTTCCTACTGATGGGCTAAATTACACTAGTTGATTTTCAAATGTTAAACCAATTTTTTATTTCTGGAATAAATCCCAGCTGGTTATTATATATAATTTTTTCATGTAATTCTGGGTTCAGTTTGCTAGTAATTTGCTAAGGAATTTTTTGTTTTTGTTCATGAGAAATATTGACGTATAATTTTCTATTCTTGTAATGTTTTTAGCAAATTGAGTCCCAGGGTTATACTGACCTGGTAAAATGTGTTGGGAAGTGTTCCCTTTTCTATTTCCCCAAAACATTTATGTAAGAAAGTATTATTGTTTTTCTTAAATGTTAGAATTCACAAGTGAAACAATTTGGGCTTAGAGTTTATTTGTGGGAAGAGTCCTTATCACACATTCAATTTCTTTCATTGATATTAGTCTGTTCAGAAATTGATAAGTTGGGTTTTTTCAAGGAATTTTTCTTTTTCTAAGTTGTAGAATTTATTGGCATTAAATTATTTATAGTATTGCCTTCTTATGATTTTAATATCTGTAATACCTATATATATATATATATATATATATATATATCATTTCTTTTGTTTCTGATATTGAAATTTGTGTTTTTTTATTCTTGATCAGCCTTGCTAAGGGTTTATCAATTTAATTATCTTTTCAATGAACCAATTTTTCCATTTTTTTGGTTGTTGTTTAGTATTTCATCTGTTTCCAATATTATGGTTATAATTTATTTCCTTTATTTCCTATGGCATTAATTTTTTCCCTACTTTTGTAATGTGGGAGCTTAGTTTATTAATTATAAACTTTTCTTCTTTTATATGAGAAGCATTTAAAGCTATAAATTTTCTTCTAATCACTCTTTTAGCTGAATCCTATATTTTTTATTTTTAAAAATTATGGTAAAATGCACATAACAAAATTTATCATTTTAACCATTTGTAAGTGTGCAGTTTGATAGTGTTAAGTACATTCACATTTTTGTGTAACCAATCACTAAAACTCTTTTCATCTTGCAAAACTGAAACATTATACTCGTTAGACAACTCCCCTTCCCCACTCCTCTCAGCTTCTGGCAACCATCATTCTACTTTCTGTCTCTATAAATTTAACTACTCTAGCTACCTCATGTAAGTGGAATTATACAGTGTTTAACTTTTTGTGACTGACTTATTTCACTTAGCATGACGTTCTCAAGTTTCATCCATGTCATAGCATATGTCAAAATTTCCTTCCTTTTTAAGGCTGAATAATATTCCACTGTATGTATATACCATGTCTGAATGCTGGCCTGAGTGATGATCCCATAGGTCCCTGAACATTTGATAATTCATTTTCAATCTCTTTTCTCTGTTTTCTTTGGATTAAGTCTACCTTCAACTCCATTAATCCTTTTGTTGTTGTTAATTTTTTGTTGTTGTGTTGTTGGCTGCGCCAGGTCTTAGTTGTGGTGTGCAGGCTCTTCATTGTGGCGCATGGTCTTCTCTCTAGTTGTGGTGCACGGGCTTCCCTCTAGTTGTGGCATGCGGGTTTTCTCTCTCTAGTTGTGGTGCGCAGGCTCCAGAGCACGTGGGCTCTGTAGTTGTGGTGAGTGGACTCCAGAGTCCATGGGCTCTGTAGTTTGCAGCATGCAGACTCTCTACTGAGGTGCGTGGGCTCAGTAGTTGTGGCACGTGGGCTTAGTTGCCCCACAGCATGTGAGAACTTTGTTCCCTGACCAGGGATGGAACACACGTCCCCTGCATTGGAAGGTGGATTCTTTACCACTGGACCACCAGGGAAGTCCCCAACTCCATTAATCCTTTATTTTGTAATTTTCAATTTGTTCTTCAGTCCATGCAGTAAAGTTTCCTTTAATTTTATTACTCCTTTCAGTTCTAGAATTTCCCTTTGGTTCTTTTTATAGTTTCCATTTTTTCTGGATTCCTCATCTGTTATTCATTATGACCATCATTTCCTTTATGTCCTTGATCGTATTTATAACGTTTTCTGTGTAAATCTTTTCTGCTAATTCTAATACCTGCTTAATCTCAGTGTTAGTTTTTTTTTTTTCTTCTTGAATATAAGTTACATTTTCCTGCTTCTTTGCATATCTAATAATTGTTACTGTATGCTGGACAGTGTAAATAATACATTATATAGAGTGTGAATTGTGTCATCTTTCTTTGAAATGGTTATACACTGTTTTGTGAGATCCTTTTGGTTCTGTCATAGTGGGTTTTATTCTTTGTTAGAGCAGGTGTTGTTTGGTTTTGAACATAGTCCTGTGATGAGGCCCTTATTCTCAGGCATGATCTTTACATCTAAATTGTGGTCTTCTGGAGTTTCAACTGAATGTCCAATATACTCAGTGAGGTCTATTCACTCAAGCTTGACCAGAAGTTTAATGTTTCCCAGAACAACCTCTAGTATTACTCTTCAGCTCTCAGTTCCACAGGAAAAGATCCCTTCTGTGACTCCCAGAACACATGTATCCCAGCACTCAGCCAAGGACTTACAGGGTATTCCTACCTAGACTTCTGTGTTTCCCTTTATGTATAGCTACCTTCTCTCTGGTACTCTGTCCTGCAAGTTCCAGCCTCATTAGAAGCCTGGAATTCTAACCTCTGCCTCCTCAACTCATCTAGAGCTCTGCTCCTCTTGAGATCTAACTCTCATTACCATGGCAGAAGAATGATGTAGGCAGAAATCCAGGACAATCATGAGCCTTGCCTTGTATGTTTTTATTCTCTCAAGGATCACAGATCTTCTCTGCTTGTTGCTCAATGCCTTCATCACATACTGATTTTGCTTCATATATTTTGTTGATTTTTATAGTTATTTTTCATCAGGAAGGAAAGTCTAGAACTAGTTATCATGTCATACCTGGAAGCACAATTCCAGTTTTATTTTTTAAATAGATATAATGCAATGAGCTAGTATTTCTGTGTATTACAGAAGACCTGCAGATATAATCTTAGGGAAAAACACTTTTCTTTCCCCTAGCATCCAACCCGCCACACACTCTGAAAGCTTAGTCTGTTTGTTAGAGAACAGTAGCCAAAGGGTATAATACTCAACTCTATGACTTCACCCAAGAGAAGAAGAAAGTACTTATTTAAGTAGATATAAACCAAGGACTGATTTCTGAGTTTTAAATATGGGCTTTCATATATTGTGTTCCCCCATAATTCATATTTTGAAGTCCTAACCTCTAGAACCTTAGAATGTGACTATATTTGGAGATAAGACCTTTACAGAGATCATTAAGGTTAAATGACGTCATATGGGTAGGTTCTAATCCAATATGACTGATGTCTTATAAGCAGAGGGAGAGACACTGGTGATTCTCATGCACAGAGTAAAGGTCATGTGAGGGTACAGCAAGAAGGCAGCCATCTGAAAGCCAAGGAGAAAGGTCTCTGGAGAAACCAAACCTGCCAACACCTTGATCTTAGACTTCCAACCTTCAGAACTATAAGAAAAATTGTTTAAGCCTCTCTGTCTATGGTATTTTGTTATGGCAGCTATACCAAAGTGATACATGCTTGTGATGTTAATACAAGGATTTTCATGGCTGTGTTGTTTAAAGATAACTCAAAATTGAGTATAATTTTATGCAGAGTTATTGAGAATTGGTTATATAAAATCCAGTACATATTTATACAATGGAATATTATGTAGCTATCAACTGTAAAATATGACCATATACAGGAAGAACATTTACAATGTAACAGATGAAAAAATTTGAGGTAAGTTTATAAGAAAAAATTATATGTGTACTTTTGACGCAAAGCTTATAGCAAACTAAGGCCATATTTTTTAATAGTTAAGTTAAAGTTAACTTATACAGTTAAGTGACTGCCAGGGGGCTGGGGGGAGATTGATTTGGAAGGGACGTGGAATGTCCTTCTGGGATACTGGAAATGTTTTATGTCTTGATTTGAATGGTAATTACATTGTATACACTGAAATAAAAATTCAGTGAATGGTATACTTAGGATTAGTGTACTTTTATACACCTTTTTGTATTTAAACTTTGCCAATAAAATGATCAAAAACTGATATGAGTTTACCTACAATCTTGTCACTAAAAAATGTCCTAATCTTCTCCCTGGTCACTGAGGCCGGAATAATCCCATACATGTAGAGTATTTCATATAATTCAGTCCCAATAGCTCACCCTTGGGCTGAGAATTCAAAATCCACCTTGATCTTGGAGAAAAGTCATCCCATCAATAGAAGCTAGTTGCTTTGCAGTGGGTTATTAGATTGCAGTAGTTCCACAGACTGAATGCCTACTGAAGAGAAATCCAGAGAGGCTTGCTTGTCACCACTATTGTTGCTAAAATCCCTTCTAAAAATACTCATCACCATGCTTAGAATAAAACCCAACCTCCCATCATGACTAGCAAACCAAAAGACCTGACTGCACCCCACCCCCCAACTTCATCTCCTGCCACCTGCCACCGTTCCTCTTTTTCAGCCTGCTCCAGACACACAGCCCTCACTTCTGCATCTTGATCTTTTCAATTCTATTCCAATCTCAGGGTCTTTGCCCTTAATCGATCTCCTACTTAGAACATTTTCTCCCAGATCCCATTATGTCTGCCTTCTTTTCATCATCTTAACATCATCTAACTGAAATGTCAACTCTACTTCCTCAGAGAGGACTTCCCTGGCAAATCTAGCTAAAGCAAACTTCTCCACGCCTACATAATCCTTTTTCTATTAATACTCTATTTTATCTTCTTCAAAATATATACAGGTAGACGTATGAAGCTATGTTTATAGTTATTTATGTGCATTTTTTGGAAGGGTCTGTCTGTCCCCTGAAATATAAGGTTCTTAAGGGCAGAGGCTCTGTCTGATTCAATACCATACCCCCAGTTACTAGTGTTTAGAACCTAGTAGTGCTCAATAAATGTTTTCACTGATTTGGTGGACTGATTTGTCATGAATAACGATCCTCACCACCACTCAGTCCATTACAACTGAAACTTCACACAAAGAGCTAATCATGACTTAAAAGCACCTGTAAGATGGTGGAGGGAAGAACTGGAGAATCTGCAGTCACTACCATATGGTATGATTACTGAAAACAGGTGGTTTCTCACTGTGCCAGGTCATCTCCATGCACTTTTGTTATAATGGCTTACCTGTCTAGCACAAGCACCTCAATTTGCATGTGTGTGGTGGGGAGGCAGGAAGTAACAGGAGCAAGACAAGGTCATTCACTTGAATGTGACCTTCAGTCACGATTACCCCTTTCCACCTGTGTACTAGAATTCCCAACGTGGTAAATCTTGATTGTGTACTCATACTCATAGCTTTTAATTCAAATATCCACAGTGAGCTGCTGGATTAAGAAATCTACTAACTATAGTGACTTACAGTGCCCAGAAATTACCCTTCCCCAAGAGAGTTTAGGTTTTGAAATTAAACCAGATTATTTCCTTTTACTAGCTACTTTAGTCCTCATTTCTGCCCAGTGGTCTCAGTAGGGACTATATCAATGATCCAGTTTGGTGGGTTTTTTTTTTTTTTTTTTCAGTATACAGCAGAGTAATTCTTTTTTTTTTTCTTTTGTATTATTTTTGCAACATCTTTATTGGACTATAATTACTTTACAGTGTTCTGTTAGTTTCTGCTGCATAACAAAGTGAATCAGCTTTATGCATACATATATCCCCTTATCCCCTCCCTCTTGCATCCCCCTCCCACCCTCCTTATCCCACCCCTCTAGGTGGTTGTGAAGCACCAAGATGATCTCCCTGTGCTATGCCGCTGCTTCCCACTAACTATCTATTTTACATTTGGTAGTGTATATATGTCCATGCCACTCTCTCACTTCATCCCGGCTTACCTGTCCCCCTCCCTGTGTCCTCAAGTCCATTCTCTACATCTGTGTCTTTATTCCTGCCCTGCTCCTAGGTTCTTCAGAACCATTTATTTTATTTTTTTAGATTCCATATATATGTGTTAGCATACGGTATGTGTTTTTCTCTTTCTGACTCACTTCACTCAGTATGACAGACTTTAGGTCCATCCACCTGACTACAAATGACTCAATTTTGTTTCCTTTTAAGGCTGAGTAATATTCCATTGTATATATGTGCCACATCTTCTTTATCCATTCATCTGTCGATGGACACTTAGGTTGCTTCCATGTCCTGGCTATTGTAAATAGTGCTGCAATGAACATTGTGGTACATGACTCTTTTCGAATTATGGTTTTCTCAGGGTATATGCCCAGTAGTGGGATTGCTGGGTCTTATGGTAGTTCTATTTGTAGTTTTTTAAGGAACCTCCATACTGTTCTCCATAGTGGCTGTATCAATTTACATTCCCACCAACAGTGCAAGGGGGTTCCCTTTTCTCCACACCCTCTCCAGCATTTATTGTTTGTAGATTTTTTGATCACGGCCATTCTGACCAGTGTGAGGTGATACCTCATTGTAGTTTTGATTTTCATTTCTCTAATGATTAGTGATGTTGAGCATCCTTTCATGTGTTTTTTGTCAATCTATATATCTTCTTTGGAGAAATGTCTATTTGAGTCTTCTACCCATTTTTGGATTGGGCTATTTGCTTTTTTGAAATTGAGCTGCATGAGCTGCTTGTATATTTTAGAGATTAATCCTTTGTCAGTTGCTTCATTAGCAAATTTTTTCTCCCATTCTGAGGGTTGTCTTTTCGTCTTGTTTATGGTTTCCTTTGCTGTGCAAAAGCTTTTAAGTTTCATTAGGTCCCATTTGTTTATTTTTGTTTTTATTTCCATTTCTCTAGGAGGTGGGTCAAAAAGGATCTTGCTGTGATTTATGTCATAGAGTGTTCTGCCTATGGTTTCCTCTAAGAGTTTTATAGTGTCTGGCCTTACATTTTGGTCTTCAAACCACTTTGAGTTTATTTTGGTGTATGGTGTTAGGAAGTGTTCTAAGTTCATGCTTTTACATGTAGCTGTCCAGTTTTCCCAGCACAACTTATTGAAGAGGCTGTCATTTCTCCATTGTATATTCTTGCCTCCTTTATCAGACATAAGGGAACCATATGTCCATGGGTATATCTCTGGGCTTTCTATCCTGTTCCATTGATCTATATTTCTGTTTTTGTGCCAGTACCATACTATCTGATTACTGCAGCTTTGTAGTGTAGTCTGAAGTTAGGGAGCCTGATTCCTCCACCTCCGTTTTTCTTTCTCAAGACTGCTTTGGCTATGCGGGGTCTTTTGTGTTTCCATACAAATTGTGAAATTTTTTGTTCTAGTTCTGTGAAAAAATGCCATTGGTAGTTTGATAGGGATTGCATTGAATCTGTAGATTGCTTTGGGTATTATAATCATTTTCACAATGTTGATTCTTCCAATCCAAGAATATGGTATATCTCTCCATTTGTGTGTATCATCTTTAATTTCTTTCATCACTGTCTTATACTTTTCTGCATACAGGTCTTTTGTCTCCTTAGGTAGACTTATTCCTAGGTATTTTATTCTTTTTGTTGCAATGGTAAATGGGAGTGTTTCCTTAATTTCTCTTTCAGATTTTTCATCATTAGTGTATAAGAATGCAAGAGATTTGTGTGCATTAATTTTGTATCCTGCTACTTTACCAAATTCATTGTTTACCTCTAGTAGTTTTCTGGTAGCATCTTTACGATACTCTATGTATAGTATCCTGTCATCTGAAAACAGTGACAGCTTTACTTCTTCTTTTCCAATTTGGATTCCTTTTATTTCTTTTTCTTCTCTGATTGCTGTGGCTAAAACTTCCAAAACTATGTTGAATAATAGTGGTGAGAGTGGACAACCTTGTCTTGTTCTTGATCTTAGAGGAAATAGTTTCAGTTTTCCACCATTGAGAATGATGTTGGCTGTGGGTCTGTCACATATGTCCTTTATTATGTTGAGGTAGGTTCCCTCTATGCCTACTTTCTGGAGGGTTTTTATCATAAACGGGTGTTGAATTTTGTCGAAAGCTTTTTCTGCATCTATTGAGGTGATCATATGGTTTTTCTCCTTCAGTATGTTAATATGGTGTATCACATTGACTGATTTGTGTATATTGAAGAATCCTGGGATTCTGGGATAAACCCCACTTGATCATGGTGTATGATCTGTTTAATGTCCTGTTGGATTCTGTTTGCTAGTATTTTGTTGAGGATTTTTGCATCTATGTTCATCAGAGATATTGGCCTGTAGTTTTCTTTTTTTGTGACATCTTTGTCTGGTTTTGGTATCAGGGCGATGGTGGCCTCATAGAATGAGTTTGGGAGTATTCCTCCCTCTGCTATATTTTGGAAGAGTTTGAGAAGTATAGGTGTTACCTCTTCTCTAAATGTCTGATAGAATTCGCCTGTGAAGCCATCTGGTCCTGGGCTTTTGTTTGTTGGAAGATTTTTAATCACAGTTTCAATTTCAGTGCTTGCAATTGGTCTGTTTATATTTTCTATTTCTTCCTGGTTCAGTTTCAGAAGGTTGTGCTTTTCTAAGAATTTGTCCATTTCTTCCAGGTTGTCCATTTTATTGGCGTATAGTTGCACATACTAATCTCTCATGATCCTTTTTATTTCTGCAGTGTCAGTTGTTACTTCTCCTTTTTCATTTCGAATTCTGTTGATTTGAATCTTCTCCCATTTTTTCTTGATCAGTCTGGCTAGTGGCTTATCAATTTTGTTTATCTTCTCAAAGAACCACCTCTAGTTTTATTGATCTTTGCTATTGCTTCCTTCATTTCTTTTTCATTTATTTCTGATCTGATTTTTATGATTTGTTTCCTGATGTTAACTTTGGGGTTTTTTTCTTCTTCTTTCTGTAATTGCTTTAAGTGTAAGTTTAGGTTGCTTATTTGAGTTGTTTCTTGTTTCTTGAGGTAGATTTTTATTGCTATAAAGTTCCCTCTTAGAACTGCTTTTGCTGCATCCCATTGGTTTTGGGTTGTTGTGTTTTCATTGTCATTTGTCTAGGTATTTTTTGATTTCCTCTTTGATTTCTTCAGTGATCTCTTGGTTATTTAGTTGCGTATTGTTTAGCTTCTATGTGTTTGTATTTTTTACAGCTTTTTTCCTGTAATTGATGTCTAGTCTCACAGCGTTGTGGTCAGAAAAGATACTTCATATGATTTCAATTTTCTTAAATTTACCAAGGCTTGATTTGTGACCCAAGGTACGATCTATCCTGGAGAATGTTCCATGAGCACTTGAGAAGAAAGTGTATTCTGTTCTTTTTGGATGCAATGTCCTATAAATATCAATTAAGTCCATCTTGTTTAATGTGTCATTTAAAGCTTGTGTTCCCTTATTTATTTTCATTTGGAGGATCTGTCCATTGGTGAAAGTGGGGTGTCCCCTACTATGATTGTGTAACTGTCAATTTCCCCTTTTATGGCTCTTAGCATTTGCCGTATGTATTGAGGTGCTCGTATGTTGGGTGCATAAATATTTACAATTGTTATATCTTCTTCTTGGATTGATCCCTTGATCATTATGTAGTGTCGTTCTTTGTCTCTTGTAATAGTCTTTATTTTAAACTCTATTTGGTCTGATATGACAGTTGCTACTCCAGCTCTTTTGATTTCCATTTGCATAGAATATATTTTTCCCTCCCCTCACTTTCAGTCTATATGTGTCCCTAGGTCTGAAGTGGGTCTCTTGTAGACAGCATATATACGGGTCTTCTTTTTGTATCCATTCAGCTGGTCTATGTCTTTTGGTTGGAGCATTTAATCCATTTACATTTAAGGTAGTTATCGATATGTGTGTTCCTATTACCATTTTCTTAATTGTTTTGGGTTTGTTATTGTAGGTGTTTTCCTTCTCTTGTGTTTCCTGCCTAGAGAAGTTCCTTTAGCATTTGTTGTAAAGCTGGTTTGGTGGTGCTGACTTCTTTAACTTTTGCTTATCTGTAAAGATTTTAATTTCTCCATCGAATCTCAATGAAATCTTTGCTGGGTAGAGTTATCTTGGTTGTGGGTTTTTCCCTTTCATTACTTTAAATATGTCCTGCCCCTCCCTTGTGGCTTGCAGAGTTTCTGCTGAAAGATCAGCTGTTAACCTTATGGGGATTCCCTTGTATGTTATTTGTTGCTTTTCCCTTATGCTTTTAATATTTTTTCTTTGTATTTAATTTTTGATAGTTTGATTAATATATGTCTCAGCATGTTCCTCTTTGGGTTTATCCTGTATGGGACTCTCTGCACTTCCTGGACTTGATTGACTATTTCCTTTCCCATGTTAGGTAAGTTTTTGTCTATAATCTCTTCAAATATTTTCTCAGACCCTTTCTTTTTCTCTTCTTCTTCTGGGACCCCTATAATTCAAATGTTGGTGCATTTAATGTTGTTCCAGATGTCTCTGAGACTGTCTTCAATTATTTTCTTTATTTTTTCTTTATTCTGCTCCCTGGCAGATATTTCCATGATTTTATCTTCCAGCTTACTTATCTGTTCTTCTGCCTCAGTTATTCTGCCATTGATTCCTTCTAGAGTATTTTTAATTTCAGTAATTGTGTTGTTCAACACAGTTTGTTTGCTCTTTAGTTCTTCTAGATCCTTGTTAAATGTTTCTTGTATTTTCTCCATTCTGTTTCCGAGATTTTGGATCATCTTTACTATCATTACTCTGAATTCTTTTTCAGATAGTTCCGTATTTTGTCTTCATTTATTTGGTGTTGTAGGTTTTTACCTCGCTCCTTTGTCTGTAACATATTTTTTTGTCATTTCTTTTTTTTTTTTTTTTTTTGATGGGTGGTGCTGTATTCCTGTCTTACTGGTTGTTTGGCCTGAAACATCCAGCACTGGAGTTTGCAGGCAGTTGGATAGAGCTGGATCTTGATGCTGAGAGAAGGACCTCTGGGAGGCTTCACTCTGATTAATATTCCCTGGGGTCTGAGGTTCTCTGTTAGTCCAGCAGTTTTGACTTGGAGCTCCCGCCACAGGAGCTTTGGCCTGACCTCCGGCCTGGGAACCAAGATCCCATAAGCCAGTCGCTGCGGGTTCCTCCTGTCTCCTTAGGTGTCCGTGGTCCCCCAGTGGTGCCTGGTAGGTGCCCTAGTTGTGTGGAGATGCGAATTCTGCATCCTCCTAGTGCTAATTCTCTCTTTATATGTGGACATGTCATCATTGCAGAATGATACCACAATGTAAATTGTTAAGAAATTTCCTCTGATAAGGGATTAGGTAGAAACCAAAGATTTGGGGGCAGAGGATGTAGGAAAATTTTTGGACTATCATATTTCAATCAGCTCCAATAAAAAAGTTTTTCTTTATGTTCCTGATATGAGGACAAAGGGTCAAATTAATGAAGCTCTGAATCAAATGACAGCCCTTTCAAATATGTCTTCACATTCCACTAGTGAAGTGAGGAAATCCTGAAGTGAATCCTTTTTCTTTCCAAAGTGTAGCTGACAATCCTTTAATGTTAAAAATTAAAAAAAAAAAAACAACAACTATTTTCAGGTATGCCAGCCAGGACAAACTGGTGACTTATTTGAAATGCTAGTTAAATTGTTTGAAATGCCACCATTTCTGTGGTTTTCCTTTCAGTTTCTATTCTTTATAGTACATTTTCATGGCTCAATTACCAGACAAATTATACTTTTTTCTTTTTATTTGTTCTTCTTTATTGCTATCCGGGAAAGAAAAAAAAGAACATTGGTGACAGTCATCTCATTTATGGAAGGCTTTCAACATTACTAATTGGAATGCTCTTCAGTAAGTCGACTTCCAATGACATACTATAAAAACAGCTTTTCAGATTAGAATCTTCATGCAATGGAGATAGTTCTCACTAATGGAAATATACAAATGTGGGCTGACACTCTGAGTAAGGAACAAGAGTTCTCCTTCAGGAGTGAGTTTCAGACCCATTGCTTCTTTTTTAAGATTTTTATCATTGACTTGGAGAATGAAGTATGCTCCTGGATATTATGGAAAAGCAATTAACATTTAAAATTACATACGTTCTTAACACATAGTTAGAAGCAACAGTGAAAAATCAGGGTGTCTGAATTAGATTGCAGTATGGTTAATCATATTGAATTTGTTCTGAAAGAGACCTGAATTGTGTATATATCTCCTAGTCAATTCAATGCTCATAGAGAAGTATAGTGTGAGAACTGAGATCTCAGAATCATAAAATTGAGACCAAGTGCAATGGTAGCACATGCAGAGGAAAATATCCACACAGAGCTGGAAAGAGAAGGATCACAGTCACTACCAAGCAAATCGTGAGTTTATGAGTTTTTACGATGACCACATCAGAGAATAACCCCATGTTTAGCAGTTTGTTCAAAATGTTATATTTTTATTGTTAGAGACACTGCATGTTGTCCGAGATGCCATAGGTAAAGGTATGTGTAGTAGTTGCCAAGCTGTTCATATCCTTTTCCTAAAGCGTGGACTGTTGGATTCCTTCATCTGTAAGTGTAGTCCTGTGTCAGGCTCTTGGGACAATCCTCATGTCTCTATGTCCCATCTCTAAAAATGGGGAAGGTCATATAGAGTTCCAGATCTTGTTCTAGAGGTTGGCTCACGATGGGCTGGTCATGGCAAGACTATTCAAGGTGGCAAAGAAATAAGGAGTGTCAATGGAGGACTCTAGCCTTGGATAGGAGATGGAAATGCAGAGAGGGAGGAGCAAAAATAAGGTATACATACAAGAGATAGACACTAGTGGGGCTTGAATGTCAAGAAGAGTTGAAGAGGTCTTTGACTATTGCCTTGTCACCTTTATGGGTACATGGCCAATGGTATGTTTGGTGGGCTTAAAGATCAAGAAAGACAGTGTCTGAGCTTCACTATCATCAATCTTGCTGCCAAGTCTGGCTCTGACCTCTTATCCTCTTAATTAGATAATTGGGCATCTGGTTCTTCCTGACTTCAGTCCCACCCCTCAGTTTCAGTTTGGTGTCTGAGAACTGCTTACCAGAGATTTCCCTGCTACCATCTTCCTTTCTACCTTCCTTAGTTCTGCCTGGTCTTTTTGCTATGTTTTATCTGTCTGACCTTCCCTAAGTTAGATGTTTACCTGGACCAGGACTTGTCATCTGTATCCACTTTCTCTTTAGATATAGTCATCTTCCTGCTGAAGAGGAAACTTTAAATGCTTTCTCAGAGGCATATGTACTGGGGCAGAGTAGGTGTTTACCCACTGATGTGGAATCAGGGTAGCAGGACAGTGCCGGTGTCTTCCTGAAATACTTCTGACCTAATTGACAATTGATGCCTAGAAATTCAGAATCCAGGCATTTATTCATTAAAATATAAATTCCCATGGGAGCATTAATTTATATCAAGGCTTCCTTTGCCACTTGGTTGGATTAAGGGATCTGAGAGAGAAATTTTCATAGAGGAGAGAGGGAGAGGAAAAAAGCATTATTGGTTACCTAATATCAGTTTCACAGTGGAAATTTTAAAAGCCCAGAAGATGATTTCACTATTTTGGCTCTGAATGTTCTAGTTGATTTGACTATAGCAATTGGCCACAGACAACCAAGCAACCAGGCAAAACATCCAACCCTACATTCTACACTCATAGTCTCATACAATGCTCTGGATAATAAAATAAATCCTCTATTCTCCATCAGTCAGTCAGTCTAAAATCATTATTCCCAGGTCTTTCACAGCCCACTATCCAGCACTGTTATCCCACACCCCACCTTATTGACCACCCCATTTGTATTTATTAAACACCCATCGGGACTGTTGGCTACTGTTGTGTTGTAGCCACCCAAGCTATGCTTCATTGTTTCATTTTGGATTTCCATTTTTGCTTTCCTCAGAGCCCTTGATAAACCAGACAGCAAAGAGACTAGGACAGAATGGATTTTAAGATGGTAGACTGGAATGTGAAGACAAATTATAAGGAAAAGTCAAAGGGTTTAGATATATTTGCCAGATAACAAACATTTTGAGCAGCCTTACATAGAGAAACTAGAGGTGAATTTTGCACATGCTGGGTATTGTAAATTGATTTTAGAGTCTACTTCTAGGTTTTACAGAACTACCTATTTCTAAGTATTGTAATCCTGTAGGAATGAAATACTCGTGGTGCTCCAAATGTGTCATATTTTCTCTCACCTCTTCTTTTACATGTATTATTGTCTGTACTCCCCTTTCCCCTAACACTTTAGCTTTTCTCTATTTCTTCCCGCCTTACCCAGCAATTGCCTTAATACTTAATATCAAACTGTAATTGTCATTTCCAATGAAGAGACTTCCTTGTACTCCTAAGACTGGGTTAGGAATCACTCCTATGTCCCCATAACACCCTATTCTTGCACCTAAGACGGCTTGTACACATTGTAATGTTACTAGCTTTTTACTCTCCCAACTCTCCAGTCAGACCATAAACATTTTTTGTGGCTGTTTCTCTGTCTGGTTTACCATTAGATTCCCTTCTGCCTAGCACCATGCTTGCAACATACTTGGGGCTCAGAACTATTTGAACCACCTCTGCCACATTAGACATCTGTAACCAAATTTCTTCCCTACCCTTATTTTCTGTGCCAGTCTTAGAAGTCAGGGAGCAGTATATATAAAATTTGCTCCAATTTCAGTAGAGATGTTTATCATGGTTTTCATTTCAAGGGTATCCAGGAACTTAAAGCAAGTCAACAGAAAGAGTATATTCTTATGGGAATGGTGAACTTGGGAGTCAACTTGAGGAAGTGGCTAACACTGCCATCTCCAAAGGAATATAGCAAACGTAGGTCTTTCAGAGGCTCACTACCCAAAGAGTCCAGTCTGGTGGAAGGATTAGCATCAGAAGTCTCTGAAGAATGCACCTCCATAGTCATGGTTCTAAGACATTCTATTAAATGGGAATAGATCTCAAAGTAGTGTGGTCTACTTTCTGATTGAGAAGAATGAAGCAGAAATTGGACAGGGGACCACGTCTCCAGACCGATATGCTGAGGAGTATTAAGAAGCTGGAACACAGCCCCCAAACTAGTATAGAAACTTCATCAAGTGGCCCAGGGCCCCAGGGTGAGAGTTGGGGATGGCAGCTGCAGCTTGTTGACATATGAACGCCCAGGGGCTCACCCTGGTCATATCAGACACCATTTGAAAGGCAGTAGTCAAATGCTCATCCCCATAGTACACCCGGGAAAGGACCAACAGTTGCTTATTTTGTAACAACTATTGTAGGAGGGCCTTTGGCAAGAAGCTTTGTCTCATAAGTGTTAAGACTGCACCAAAATGGAATTCAAATTCATATTACATACTTTGCAGCAAGTGATTCTGTTACCAGGGTGTATACCAAGGAACTCTGGGGAGAGTTTCTGAATAGCACAGGATACTGAATGAGAACAAAGTCATTTTCTTAGACATCTAAAAATCAGGCTCATTTTGAAATATCAACTCTTGGGTTGCCCATGATCCAACATGTCCCACAGATATAAAACGACACACTGAAATTGCCATAAAAACCTTGGCCAAGATGATTGGGCCAAGTTCATAAAATAATTGAATCTGTTTGTTTTACAGACTACTTTCAGAAATCACAACTGAAAAGAGATAAATGCTTTCTATACTGAACTACAACAGAAGATCCAATGGGTTATGAGTCATCAAGGCACATCTCTACCTTTGCACTTTTATACTGTTTTATAATTATCTGTTTATGTGTCTGTCTCCCTAATTAGGTCTCATGACCCCTAGAGCATGAAGTCCTTTGGGAACTAACTTTGTATTTTCAGTTCATGGTATTGTGGCCCGGACTCAGTCGGTGTGATATAGACCAATAGCTCTCCTCCAAAAAACAGTTTTCCCTTTTTTTGGCCACATAGGTAGATTTCAGTTATCTGTGAGTAATTTGTCAGCACTGTATGTCATGTGTGAATATGCCTTAACTTAATGCTTTGGTCTCAAGACAGGAAAACCAAGTCTCATTCACTGCATTATAAACAAGTGACATAGACCAAATCTGGCAAATTCCCAATGACTTGGATCAATATGGTAGCACTGTAAAACCAGACTAGCCGTGATCACTTTATGAATATATTCAAAGACTTTTTTTCCCCCAGAAATGTAACATGAATAAATGTTGGAATACAGGTTCTCAATCACCTGGTTTTCTGAGATGATTTTCCTGATAGGAAATGATGTCTTTTGAAGGGTAATAATGTAAAATATGGGGATTTTAACAATACACTCTTATGAGTAAAAATGTGCTTTTCACTTATGAAAGAGTGTTACCTCCAGGCAAATATGTTTTCTAGTCCTTTCCCCTTTTCTTGCTTCTTCTCTTGTTTCTTTATGCACATTATTTCTCCTTCCAGAATTACATTCTAGTTCGTATTCTTTCTTTTAAAAATTCTACTTCATATTCATTTCTGGTAGTAAAAATATTCTGGTCTAGGAAGTACATATTTGTCAGCATGAATCACATTTAATTTTTCCATTTGTTCTGAGAGTCTTCTAGACCTTGAGTATATATAATGATTCTTGTAATGAAATCAGCTTGTTTGAAAATTGGACAAGTAGTTTGCAAACTAGCAGAAAACTTTCCAAGTATGGGAAAAAAATCTGATTCAGGGATTGAAATAAATGATGACATGAATGTAAAAGTCTATTTTTCTTCAGTCAAAACAATTACCTTAATTAACAAACAATTACTGAGTTGACATAGTTCAAAAATAATGACAATAATGAAAAAGCTTTTATTTAGTTTCAAATCGACGATATTAATTTAATTGGTTGTAAACTCATTATTTCTGAACTCAATGCTTTTGAAAAATTAACTTAATCATTTTTAAGTCATAAATAAATCTTCTGTGTTTTTAGGCAATAAATAAAGCTTCTGTACTTTGATAGGTCATGTCTCTTAATTTGCAAATGAGCCATTATCTTTTGATTATAGCTTATATCCATTGCAACAAGTCACATTACAGTGAAATCTTCCTCTAGAGCCAGAGACTTTTAATTCTTATTTTCCCTTATTTCAAATGATATTTGATGCAAAAAAATCCTAATTCAAGGGAAGTTTGGCTGATCCCTTAAGAATTTTGAAGGAGTGGCTTACCTATATTTATTTATAGTTTTTCTGAGAGCTATAATAAGAATGGTTCTTGAGATAAAGGCATAGTGCACACATAGAAAAGAATAAAGCCAAATATCTAAAAAGTATAAAATAATTGGACTTGTGATTTATATAGATTAAATACAGATAAAAGATCAAACACCTATTTAGTTTTTTCATTTTAGTTCAGATTTTATTTTGTGGATATATAGGCATGCCAGAAATGTTTTGGATGGATTACTGTTCATGAGATCTACCACTGTCTTGAACTACCAGTCAGTGATTCTAGGACCCTAACCCTAATGGAAGGTTTCCTATCTTTAGTGAGAAGAGTCTTGAATGATTAGAAATCTCTAGGCCTCTCCTTTTATAGGTTAAGAGTGACTCACCTGATAGCAGATACTAATCTCCATACCTTGGGATCACCCAAGATTTTTTATAGTAAGTCACTTGATCAGACATCCCCATGTGCAGACTATATGAGTTATTAATTGATAACAATGATGAAATACAGCTTGTTTATTTTAAGATTATTTAATAAGAAATAACAATAATGCAAATGGATTTTTTCAATAGGCATAGTTATATTACCTGTATTTGTTTGAAAGCATGGAGTTAAAGTCCTAGTTGTAGTCAAAAATTAAATTGAGGAAAATACTGGAATTTTTCTCGTGAGATGAATTTACCATATCTTACGCAGATGTGGAGCCACAAACACATCACGATGAGGGAGGTTGGTGAAGTACATACTCCATAATTCCATTTTCTCCAAGAAAGGGGAGAGCAGGGTGTCAGTTGGAGATGTGTTAGAAAGCTTGAGGAGACTGGGAGCATTTTGGAGAATCTTTGATAGAAATAAGAGAAAAAGCTGTTCAAGTGCCAAAAAAAATTTTTTGATATATTTTGAGCCCACCTAATATTGGAAACCCATAAATTTAGATGCAGTACTGGAATTCCATAAATATTTAAACACCTAATATATGCTTGGATGTTCTAGGCACTGGGGATTCTGCCAAGTTCTTGTGGAGTTTGCCTTCTGGAGGGATAATGTTTATTTGAGTTTCTGTTGTACAGGAATAAAGAAGGCTGCTTGCTTAGTGGCTTTGGATTGGAGAATTTGAAGAGCAAACATGGAAGAAGGGCAGGGGCTTAGTTCATTTCATTGCAAGGAATATTTATTGAACACCTATAATGTTCCAGCCATTCTGACAGGGGTTGGAAAATCAAGGATTAAAAAATAGAATCTCTCTTCCAAGAGTGCTTGTAGTTTTCTGGGAAGGATAGAAACGTTAGCAGATCTTGTCACTAGCATGTGGTCAGCACTGTGATGGCCTTGAGAACAGTGTGTTCAGGGGCCGAGGTCCTTATCTCAGTCTGGGAAGGGCCTGGGGAGAAGTGTCAGGGGATGAAAACTAGGTAAGAGGATGCTTGAGCCAAGTCTTCAGACAGCATGGCAAGGCTCAAAGACCTAAAACAACCTTGTGTGATGCCTGCAGAGAACTGTAAGCTGGTTGATATTCTTCCTGCCTAGAGGATAAGGCAGGCAGTGCCTGGTGATGAGGCTGGAGGAGGAGTGAAGAGACCACAGAGATACTTGGTGGTCGGCACCAGTAAGAAAATAGCACAGGGAACTATAATCAATATCATGTGATAAACCATCATGGAAACAAATATGAAAAAGAATATATATATATGTATAACTGAGTCACTTTGCTGTACAGCAGAAATTAACACAACACTGTCAATCAACTCTACTGCAATAAATTTTTTTTAAAAAGAAAATAGACCAGATGATCGATTATAGGGTCCAAGCTGGGTAGCAAAGGCTGTGAAGCTAGGAGGGCTCTGATAGGTTGGAAAACAATTAGGGAATCAAAGAATTAGTCTCTCTATGGAGTAGGAGAGAAGGATCAGTGAGAGAGATGAAAGGAAAGTACGTAATAGCCTGAGAGATATTTGAGTTTAAGGAGTCTGCCATGGAGTTGCTCTAGATGAAGAGAAGGACCAGGACCTGGAAGTGAGGATCACGGAAGCCGAGGAAGCCCAAGAACTCATCTATTGGCTGGCCCCTTTGCACACACGTTGCAATGACTAAGAATGATGTCAGGAGGTGAAATAAAGAGGAAAACTGTGTGCTGGATTCCAAACTAGTATAAGAGGTAATAACCCGGATAGCCATTGACTGTAGTTATAAGAGGGAAAGAGGCTTGACTTAGCTAGATGTCGTGGGCCTTAAAAGCAAAGGACTGTGTGTGAGGGTTTTTGTGGAGAGCATAGGACCTCAAGGCACCAAGGCCCTTGAACACCTGCTGGGTACCTTCTAATCGCCAGAAAAGGGTCCACTCCCAAAGCTCTAATAGAGAACTGGGTTAAGGACTTCACATTCTTCAGTCTTATCTGGATGTTGGTTGCATCTGCACAGACACCAGAAGCATCAATGAATTCCTTAAGCTCTCGGAGTAAGCTTGATTCAGGACCAGAATGAAAAGATTTTGCCTTTAATCTGTGACACTAGACTTCACTGAATTTTCTAAAAATTAGATTTCTAGTCCAGACAGTGTTTTTCAATAACACATTATTCCTTTTAATCCAAAAGTACCGGTGAAAATTATTTTCTTAGAATTATAATTATGCCACTTAATGAAGCCTGGCTGATAAATGGAAGCATTCTCTGGTCACCTGCACTTTCCCTAAGATTCTCACACTCATGTCAGAAGGCTGAGAGGGCTCCTAGTCCTCAATGTTACTACAGATCTGGCCAGTTCATTCTCAATTTCTTTTTTGGAAGCAGCCTGATTTTTCCCCCTTAAATTTGATAAAAGTTGTTGCCATATCTTTATCAGATGGAAATTTTGCTCAGTGTAGAACCGACCTCCACGTCCAGAACAAATTCTTCATTGTTGAATATCTGGGGCAAAAGCAGTCAAAATATTCAATCTGCTGCAAGTTTCTAAGTACTGACTGCTTCTCTTTGTCTAGGTAATGACTGATTTTTTTTAATTTAAATTTGAATACTTGGCTATCCTGTAATTACATATTCTCTTTTCTCAGTCTTCCCAAACTGAGCCTGTGCCCACAGTGTGGAAAATTTCTGAGAACCACCTTGACTTTGATCTCTTAGGTAGCTTTCCTGGAACTCTGGCTTGCTGGTGTGATTGGAAGAGACGCAAATATTTCCTTACAGGTTTTCCCTGTTATGCTATTGTTTTTATGGAAGGCACTGTTTTGTTTGAACATTTCATGTAACAGTCTTCACTAGATAATGCTTCTATCATCTCTGAGCAATTTCTCTTCTAATTGTGGCTTTGCCTTATGGGACCTCCATACAGCATTGGTGTGTCTCTTGCTAGTAAACTTTAGAGTTCAACATGCCTGTGTTTTTGCAAAATATTATTGTCAACATTACTATATTTCATCCTCAAAACATCCCTCTGAGGCAGAACCAGTGCTTTTCTCCCTGATTTACAGATGAAGAAACAGTTACAAAAAGAGATGAGATCATTTTCTCCAGGCCTACAGAGCGCGTTAGCAGAACTGGGCTAAAAACTGAGTTTTCTTTTTCTTTCTTTCTTTTTTTCCTTTTTCTGTTTCTTTTTTTTTTTTTTTTTTTGGAGCAGAGAAATGATTATTGCAGGGCCAAGCAAGGAGAACGGGTGGCTTGAGCTCAAAAACCCTGAACTCCAAAACTGAATTTTTGAGGAATAGAACAAGCAAGGGACTTCTCCTATTTTACACAACAGAGGTAAAAATTTAGTTCACTTAATTTTCTATTACAAAATATAGTTACTTTTAAAACTGATTTTGGGGCATTATCTTGTTGAGTCTTTCAGGACCAATAAAAAACTCAAATATAGATTTTTTTCAAAAACTCTTTAGCTACAATCTTGAATCTGGGAGAGAAGATGTATCTTCCTAGGCTTAGCTTCATACTTAGTAAAATGAAACATGTTTAATTTTAATTTTAAAAGGCAATGAAGGCAAAAACAGAAGATTTTGCATCTTCTGTGTATCAGGGTGTGGTAACTATTTTTGATAATAAACATCAATCAAGAGGCCGTAAATATTCAGAAACTCTCATGTTCATTTTTTTTTTAAACGTCTTTATTGGAGTATAAATGCTTTACAGTCGTGTGTTAGGTTTTGCTTTATAACACAGTGAATCAGCTATACATATACATATATCCCATTATCTCCTGCCTCTTGCATCTCCCTCCCACCATCCCTATCCCACCCCTCGAGGTGGCCACAAAGCACCAAGCTTATCTCCCTGTGTTATGTAGCTCCTTCCCACTAGCTCTCTATTTTACATTTGGTAGTGTATATATGTCCATGCCACTCTGTCACTTCGTCCCATCTTACTGTTCCCCCTCCCCGTGTCCTCAAGTCCATTCTCTACATTGGCATCTTTATTGCTGTTCTGCCCCTAGGTTCTTCAGAACCTTTTTTTTTTTTTTTTTAAGATTCCATATGTATGTGTTAACATAAGGTATTTGTTTTTCTCTTTCTGACTAACTTCACTATGTATGACAGATGCTAGGTCAATCCACCTCACTACAAATAACTCAATTTCGTTTCTTTTTATGGCTGAGTAATATTCCATTGTATATATGTGCCACATCTTCTTCATCCATTCATCTGTCGATGGACACTTAGGTTGCTTCCATGTCCTGGTTATTGTAAATAGAGCTGCAATGAACATTGTGGTACATGACTCTTTTTGAATTATGGTTTTCTCAGGGTATATGCCCACTAGTGGGATTGCTGGGTCGTATGGTATTTCTATTTGTAGTTTTTTAAGGAACCGCCATACTGTTTGCCATAGTGGCTGTATCAGTTTACATTCCCACCAACAGTGCAAGAGGGTTCCCTTTTATTTACACCCTCTCCAGCATTTATAGTTTGTAGATTTTTTGATGATGGCCATTCTGACTGGTGTGAGGTGATATCTCATTGTAGTTTTGATTTGCATTTCTCTAGTGATTAGTGATGTTGAGCATTCTTTCATGTGTTTGTTGGCAATCTGTATATCTTCTTTGGAGAAATGTCTATTTAGGTCTTCTGCCCATTTTTGGATTGGGTTTTTTTGGGTTTTTTTGATACTGAGCTGCATGAGCGGCATCTAAATTTTGGAGATTAATCCTTTGTCAGTTGCTTCATTTTCAAATATTTTCTCCCATTCTGAGGGTTGTCTTTTCATCTTGTTTATGGTTTCCTTTGCTGTGCAAAAGCTTTTAAGTTTCATTAGGTCCCATTTGTTTATTTTTGTTTTTATTCTGATTTCTCTAGGAGGTGGGTCAAAAAGGATCTTGCTGTGATATATGTCATAGAGTGTTCTGCCTATGTTTTCCTCTAAGAGTTTTATAGTGTCTGGCCTTACATTTAGGTCTTTAATCCATTTTGAATTTATTTTTGTGTATGCTGTTAGGGAGTGTTCTAATTTCATTCTTTTACATGTAGCTGTCCAGTTTTCCCAACACCACTTATTGAAGACACTGTCTTTTCTCCATTGTATACCCTTGTCTCCTTTGTCATAGATTAGTTGGCCATATGTGAGTGGGTTTATCTCTGGGCTTTCTATCCTGTTCCATTGATCTATATTTCTGTTTTTGTGCCAGTACCATACTGTCTTGATTACTGTAGCTTTGTAGTATAGTCTGAAGTCTGGGAGCCTGAGTCCTCCAGCTCCGTTTTTGTTTCTCAAGGTTGCTTTGGCTATTCAGGGTCTTTAGTGTTTCCATAGAAATTGTGAAATTTTTTGTTCTAGTTCTGTCAAAAATAGTGTGATAGGGATTGCATGGAATCTGTAGATTGCTTTGAGTAGTATAGTCATTTTCACAATGTTGATTCTTCCAATCCAAGAACATGGTATATTGCTCCATCTGTTTGTATCATCTTTAATTTCTTTCATCAGTGTCCTATAGTTTTCTGCATACAGGTCTTTTGTCTCCTTAGGTAGGTTTATTCCTAGCTGTTTTATTCTTTTTGTTGCAGTGGTAAATGGGAGTGTTTCCTTAATTTCTCTTTCAGATTTTTCATCATTAGTGTGTAGGAATGCAATAGCTTAGTGTGCATTAATTTTGTATCCTGCTACATTACCAAATTCATTGATTACCTCTAGTAGTTTTCTAGTAGCATCTTAAGGATTCTATATGTATAGTATCATGTCATCTGCAAACAATGACACCTTTACTTCTTCTTTTCCAATTTGGATTCCATTTATTCTTTTGCTTCTCTGATTGCTGTGGCTGAAACTTCCAAAATTATGTAGAATAATAAGGGTGAGAGTGGGCAACCTTGTCTTGTTCCTGATCTTAGAGGCAATGGTTTCAGATTTTCACCATTGAGGACGTTGTTGGCTGTGGGTTTGTCATATATGGCCTTTATTATGTTGAGGTAAGTTCCCTCTATGCCTACTTTCTGGAGGGTTTTTATCATAAATGGGTGTTGAATTTTGTCGAAAGCTTTTACTGCGTTTATTGAGATGATCATATGGTTTTTCTCCTTCAATTTGTTAACATGGTTTATCACATTGATCGATTTCTGTATATTGAAGAATCCTTGCATTCCTGGGATAAACCCCACTTGATCATGGTGTATGATCCTTTTAATGTGCTGTTGGATTCTGTTTGCTAGTATTTTGTCGAGGATTTTTGCATCTATGTTCATCAGTGTTATTGGCCTGTAATTTTCTTTCCTTGTGACATCTTTGTCTGGTTTTGGTATCAGGGTGATGTCCCTCGTAGAATGAGTTTGGGAGTGTTCCTTCCTCTGCTATATTTTGGAAGAGTTTGTGAAGTATAGGTGTTAGCTCTTCTCTAAATGTTTGATAGAATTTGCCTGTGAAGCCATCTGGTCCTGGGCTTTTGTTTGTTGGAAGATTTTTAATAACAGTCTCAATTTCAGTGCTTTTGATTGGTCTGTTTATATTTTCTATTTCATCTTGGTTCAATCTCAGAAGATTGTGCTTTTCTAAGAATTTGTCCATTTCTTCCCGGTTGTCCATTTTATTGGCATATAGTTGCTTGTAGTAAACGCTCAGAATCCTTTGTATTCCTGTAGTGTCAGTTGTTACTTCTCCTTTTTCATTTCTAATTCTATTGATTTGAGTCTTCTCCCTTTTTTTCTTGATGAGTCTGGATAATGGTTTATCAATTTTGTTTATCTTCTCAAAAAACCAGCTTTTAGTTTTATTGATCTTTGCTATTGTTTTCTTCATTTCTTTTTCATTTATTTCTTATCGGATCTTTATGATTTCTTTCCTTCCACTAACTTTGGGGTTTTTTTGTTCTTCTGTCTGTAATTGCTTTAGGTGTAAGGTTAGGTTGTTTATTTGAGATGTTTCTTGTTTCTTGAAGTAGGATTGTATTGCTATAAATTTCCCTCTTAGAACTGCTTTTGCTGCATCCCATAGGTTTTGGGCTGTTGTGTTTTCATTGTCATTTGTTTCTAGGTATGTTTTGATTTCCTCTTTGATTTCTTCAGTGATCTCTTGGTTATCTAGTAGCGTATTGTTTAGCTTCTATGTGTTTGTATTTTTTACAGATTGTTTCCTGTAATTGGTATCTAGTCTCATAGCGCTGTAGTCAGAAAAGATACTTGATACTATTTCAATTTTCTTAAATTTACCAAGACTTGATTTGTGACCCAAGATATGATCTATCTTGGAGAATATCCCATGAGCACTTGAGAAGAAAGTGTATTCTGTTGTTTTTGGATGGAATGTCCTATAAATATCAATTAATTCCATGTTGTTTAATGTATCATTTAAAGCTTGTGTTTCCTTATTTATTTTAATTTTGGATGATCTGTCCATTGGCGAAAGTGGGGTTTTAAAGTCCCCTACTATGATTGTGTTACTGTCGATTTCCCCTTTTATGTGTAAACATTTGCCTCATGTATTGAGGTGCTCCTATGTTGGGTGCATAAATATTTACAATTGTTATATCTTCTTCTTGGATTGATACCTTGATCATTATGTAGTGTCCTTTTTTGTCTGTTGTAATAGTCTTTAATTTAAACTCTATTTGGTCTGATATGACAATTGCTACTACAGTTTTCTTTTGATTTCCATTTCCATGGAATATCTTTTTCCATCCCCTCACTTTCAGTCTGTATGTGTCCCTAGGTCTGAAGTGGGTCTCTTGTAGACAGCGTATATATGGGTCTTGTTTTTGTATCCATTCAGCCAATCTGTGTCTTTTTGTTGGAGCATTTAATCCATTTACCTTTAAGGTAATTATCGATATGTATGTTCCTATTACCATTTTCTTAATTTTTTTGCGTTTGTTATTGTGGTCTTTTCCTTGTTTCCTGCCTAGAGAAGTTCCTTTAGTATTTGTTGTAAAGCTGGTTTCGTGGTGCTGAATTCTCTTAGCTTTTGCTTGTCTGTAAAGGTTTTACTTTCTGCGTCAAATCTGAATGAGATCCTTGCTGGCCAGAGTAATCTTGGTTGTAGGTTTTTCCTTTTCATCACTTTAAATATGTCCTGCCACTCCCTTGTGGCTTGCAGAGTTTCTGCTGAAAGATCAGCTGTTAACCTTATGAGGATTCCTTTGTATCTTATTTGTTGCTTTTCCCTTGCTGCTTTTAATATTTTTTTGTTTGTATTTTATTTTTGATAGTTTAATATGTGTTTTGGCATGTTTCTCCTTGGATTTATCCTGTATGGGACTCTCTGCACCTCCTGGACTTGACTGACTATCTCCTTTCCTATATTAGGGAAGTTTTCAACTATAATCTCTTCAAATATTTTCTCAATCCCCTTATTTTTCTCTTCTTCTTCTGGGACCCCTATAATTCGATTGTTGGTGCATTTAATGTTGTCCTAGAAGTCTCTAAGACTGTCCACAATTCTTTTCATTCTTTTTTCTTTATTCTGCTCTGTGGTAGTTATTTCCACTGTTTTATCTTCCCGGTCACTTATCCATTCTTCTGCCTCAGTTATTCTGCTATTGATTCCTTCTGGAGAATTTTTAATTTCATTTGTCTTGTTGTTCATCATTGTTTGCTCTTTAGTTCTTCTATGTCCTTGTTAAACATTTCTCGTATTTTCTCCATTCTATTTCCAAGATTTTGGATCATCTTTACTCTCATTACTCTGAATTCCTTTTTAGGTAGGCTGCCTATTTCCTCTTCATTGGTTTGGTCTGGTGGGTTTTTACCTTGCTCCTTCATCTGCTGTGTGTTTCTCTGTCTTCTCATTTTGCTTAATTTACTGTGTTTGGGGTCTCCTTTTCACAGGCTGTGGGTTTGTAGTTCCCGTTGGTTTTTGTGTCTGCCTCTAGAGGCTAAGGTTGGTTCAGTGGGTTATGTAGGCTTCCTGGTGGAGGGGACTGGTGCCTATGTTCTGGTGGATGAGGCTGGATCTTGTCTTTCTGGTGGGCAGGACCACGTCTGGTGGTGTGTTTTGGGGTGTCTGTGACCTTATTATGATTTTAGGCAGCTCTCTGCTAATGGGTGGGGTTGTGTTCCTATCTTACTAGTTGTTTGGCATAGGGTGTTTAGCACTGTAGCTTCCTGGTTGTTGAGTGGAGCTGGATCTTAGCATTGAGATGGAGATGTCTGGGAGAGCTTTCGCCTTTTGATATTACTTGGAGCTGGGAGGTCTCTGGTGGACCAATGCTCTGAACTTGGCTCTCTCACTTCAGAGGCACAGGCCTGACACATGGCCAGAGTACCAAGACCCTGTCAGACACACGACTCAGAAGAAAAGGGAGAAAAAAAAGAAAGAAAGGAAGTAAGAGAGAGAGAGAGGGAAGGAAGGAAGGAAGGAAGGAAGGAAGGAAGGAAGGAAGGAAGGAAGGAAGGAGAGATAGAGAGAGAGAAAGAAAGAAAGAAAGAAAGAAAGAAAGAAAGAAAGAAAGAAAGAAAGAAAGAGAAAGAAAGAAAGAAAGAAAGAAAGAAGGAGAGAAAGAAAGAAAAGAAAGTTATTAAAATAAAAAATAATAAAAAAAATTAAAAATAAAAAACTTTTAAAGTAATTTTTAAAAAAAGAAAGAAAGAAAGAAGAGAGCAACCAAACCAAAAAAACAAATCCACCAATGGTAACAAGCGCTAAAAACTATACTAAAAAGAAATAAAAAGAACAGACAGAACCCTAGGATAAATGGTAAAAGCAAAGCTATACAGACAAAATCACACAAAGAAGCATACCCATACACACTCACAAAAAGAGAAAAAGGGAAAAAAAATATATATATATAAAGGAAGCTGGCAACCAAATTAATAAACAAATCTACCAATGATAATAAACTCTAAATACTAAACTGAGATAAACATAAAACCAGAAACAAATTAGATGCAGAAAGCAAACCCCAAGTCTACAGTTGCTCCCAAAGTCCACTGCCTCAATTTGGGATGATTCGTTGTCTATTCAGGTATTCCACAGATGCAGGTACATCAAGTTGACTGTGGAGATTTAATCCGCTCCTCCTGAGGCTGCTGGGAGAAATTTCCCTTTCTCTTCTTTGTTTGTACAGCTCCCAGGGTTCAGCTTTGGATTTGGACCCGACTCTGCGTTTAGGTCGACTGAGGCCGTCTCTTCTTCTCTCAGATAGGACCGGGTTAAAGTAGCAGCTGATTAGGGGCTGTGGCTCACTCAGGCCGGGGAGAGGGAGGGGTACGGATGCGGGGCGAGCCTGCAGCGGCAGAGGCTGGCATGACGTTGCACCAGCCTGAGGCGCGCTGTGCGTTCTCCCGGGGAAGTTGTCCCTGCCTCACGGGTTCCTGGCAGTGGTGGGCTGCACAGGTTCCCGGGAGGGGAGGTGTGCACAGTGACCTGTGCTGCACACAGGCTTCTTGGTGGCTGCAGCAACAGCCTTAGTGCTTCATGCCCGTCTCTGGTGTCTGCGCTGATAGCCGCGGCTCGCGCCTGTCTCTGGACCTCGTTTAGGCAGTGCTCTGAATCCCCTTTACTCACGCACCCCGAAACAATGGTCTCTTGCCTCTTCTGCAGCTCCAGACCTTTTCCCGGACTCCCTCCTGGCTAGCTGTGGTGCACTAGCCCCCTTCAAGCTGTGTTCACGCCACCAAACCCAGTCCTCTCCCTGGGATCCGACCGAAGCCCGAGCCTCAGCTCCCAGCCCCCGCCCGCCCCGGCGGGTGAGCAGACAAGCCTCTCGGGCTGGTGAGTGCTGGTCGGCACTGATCCTCTGTGCGGGCATCTCTCCGCTTTGCCCTACGCACCCCTGTGTCTGTGCTCTCCTCCATGGCTCCGAAGCTTCCCCCCTGTGCCACCCGCAGTCTCCGCCTGCGAAGGGGCTTCCTAGTGTGTGGAAACGTTTCCTCCTTCATGGCTCCCTCCCACTGGTGCAGGTCCCGTCCCTATTCTTTTGTCTCTGTTTTTTCTTTTTTCTTTTGTCCTACCCAGGTACGTGGGGATTTTCTTGCCTTTTGGGAAGTCTGAGGTCTTCTGCCAGTGTTCAGTAGGTGTTCTGTAGGAGTTGTTCTACATGTAGATGTATTTCTGATGTATTTGTGGAGAAGAAGGTGATCGCCACATCTTACTCCTCCGCCATCTTGAAGGTCTCCCCTCACGTTCATTTTTAAAAGCTAATTTTTATCTTTTGCTCTGAGATACATAAAATATTTATATTTATACTCTTTTTCATAAACTGGTAAATCCCTTTTTCAGAGATGCTTAGAGGATATTTATGTAGAAACGTGTGACCATTAACAAATGGGACAGCCACATTCTTGCCTTCATGAGCCACTTCATACACCTTCCCAACTGGTTATGCAGTGGAGTTACCAGACAGATAGCTAAATTATCAAAGTCAAGGAAGAAGTGATTTTTTAAAATTTCTCTCTTTACCCTTTGCTATACGCAAAAGAAGGCTACCCAAATGTACTTTCTACTGCTCATATTTTGTTTTTATTTTTTTTCAAGCTTTCCCTTAAGTTGTCATTTACTGCCAGCTGTGGCAAATGTGTTATTCCTTGTTAAGAAACAACTTTATCGAACTGGAAATCTCACCTTCTTACTGTTTATTAATATAGTTTTAGAAGAATCCTCCCATTTTGGTTGGTAGCTGCTCAGTTGGGTTTCAGTGTAATGCACTTGTTGGCTGTTTAGTCCCATGGGGACTGTGCTGAGACAGACTTAGCCAAGCTTCCTTTGAACACAGAAATGAAAATCAATAAACAATTTGAACTTCTTCAAGGAGAATTTTTCTTCTCTAATGAATATACAAGCTTGGTTACAGCTTAATTCAAAGATTGAATTTAGTGAGTGTTTTTGAATGCAGTATAAGCATGACAAACACAAGCCTCAACATGCCTCACAGGGAGACTTAATGTTTAAAAGGAAGAACTCATACTCTCCCATTCCAAGTCCACATACAAATGAGACATCTCCACTGTAGTAATATTTACTTGAACCAGACTTGAGACATGGCCCAGGGAGTGCCCAGTCATATCATTTGTGCTGTCTACACATGAAGAACTTTGAAAGCAAATATACGGACAAACAAAAAAAGAGCTCAATTAAATGAAACAAATATTTTAGCAGTGAAGATTTTTTGTTATATTTCAAGTGGAAGAAAACTCAACTCTGGCTTTGGTTAAGTCTCCATCCAGGGGCTCATCTGGTGGTTACTAAGATTCACTCCTTTGTTTCCCTCTGTTCGTCCTTCTATGTGTTAACGTCATACTTATTCTTCACATCAGAGCAAGGCACTTCCACGTGACAGCAAAATGGCTCCCAAGGAAAGGAGTTAAGCTTTTTTTTTCTCTTTGCACAATAATTGAAAAAGAGCCCAGGTCCTGTCTCTTACTGACCTGATTAGGGTCCTGTGCTCATTTCTATCTCTGCAGCCAGAGGGTTAGGATGTACTGATTGACTGAAGGCCATCTGAGTTCACCCTTTGAATTAAGGGTGGCGTCAATCCCAGGCAAGAGTTCAAGTGTTTGCCAGAGGTGATTTCTCAGAAAGAATTTGAGGAAATATTTCCCCAAAAGATTAGTGAGAGAGTACTGTATGACCAAAACCACAGATAGAGGCAGGTAAAACCGATTTGAGGCATGGTTCAATAAATTAATTAGTTAATGGTACTATTAGAATCATCTTTAAAAATGTGGTAATAAGTTGAGCTGTGCCCATAATTCATCACCAGTGGCTTATAATATTAAGCACACATGTTAATGGATGATGACACTTTTAAAAGATGTAAGAATAAAGATACAACTGTAAAAATATCAATCCAATACCATAAATGAAACTAATTACTTACCTATAAACTATTATTAAATGCCTGTGAAAAATAAGATTTCATATTTCTTACTGTAAATGACTCCAGAGACTTAGTTTCCTTTGTCTTGATAGTATCTTATCATCAGGCTTCTTTTTTTTTCTGCATGGTTTAACAATATACACACTGGAGCCATGAAAGACAAAAAATGTTACATTCCCCCCCTCCACCCCCCATTTTTCCCTGGTAATAAAGAAAGGACATGCAGAGAGAGGAATCCGTAGGACTGACCTTTCTTTATCTTGAGTAAATCAAGAGAAAACATCCTTCTGCTGGTTTATGACAAGGCCATTTGAAAATTCCACAAGTGAGATAATTCCGTTGATTAGTGATGGCTGATGGTTCTGGAGTTTACAAATGGCGACAGACCACGTCTTCCTGAGCCTGGTGAGAAGAACATCAGTCCTTTATTCTAGTCCCAGGCTCTTCCTTTTGACTCTCATCTACTGGCAGTATCTGTGGTGGTTTTGCAATAGGTTCATAAGTTCATCAACACTTCTCCCTCTAAATGTTGGAGCCTGACCCCCATCCTCTTGCGTATGGGTTGGCCTTACTTCTAACAAATAGAATATGGCAAAAGTGATAGCATACCTGCTTTAGGTCATTCAAGGCATTGCAGCTTCCTCCTTGATTCCTCTTTCTCCTTTGGACCACGCCTCGTGCTGGAAGCCAGTGGCCATTGGTGAAAACACTTCGGGCTGCTGGTGCGAGCCACCGCTCCGGGGTGGCTGGTGCCCACGACCTGGTCTCGTCAGTCTGTCATACAGAGTGAAATACAGAGTGAAGTAAGTCAGAAAGAGAAAAACAAATACCGTATGCTAACACATATATATGGAATCTAAAAAAAAAAAAAAGGTTCTGAAGAACCTAGGGGCAGGACAGGAATAAAGACACAGACGTAGAGGATGGACTTGAGGACACGGGGAGGGGGAAGGGTAAGCTGGGACGAAGTGAGAGAGTGGCATGGACACATATACACTACCAAATGTAAAATAGATAGCTAGTGGGAAGCAGCCGCATAGCACAGGGAGATCAGCTCTGTGCTTTGTGACCACCTAGAGGGGGTGGGATAGGGAGGGTGGGAGGGAGATGCAAGAGGGAGGGGATATGGGGATATATGTATATGTATAGCTGATTCACTTTGTTATAAAGCAGAAACTAACACACCATTGTAAAGCAATTATACTCCAATAAAGATGTTAAAAAAAAAAAAAAAAACACTTCAGAAGCCCTGTGAAGAGGTCCATGTGCTAAGGAACGAAGGCCCCCTGCCTGCTGCCAGCAAGAGAGGGAGGCTCCCTATCTAAAGCCATGTGAGTGGGCCATCTTGGAAGGGGGCCCCTTAGCCTCACTCAAGCTTTCATTCACCTGAAACTTCCAGCCATGTCTTGACCTCAGCCTCATGAGAGACCTGAACCAGAGCCACTAGGCTAAACTCTTCCCAGATTCATTAGCTTCAGAAAATGTGAGATAATAAAACAAGTGTTGCTTTAAGCCACTTGGGGGCTTAATGGGGGTTATATTTGGGTGTAATTGATTACACAGCAATACCCAATCTTATTTCCCATTGCTTGTCAAGATGCAAACTCTCCTGACATGTATCAACCAATAAATTAGTTAGTCAAGCAGTCAACTAACTGAGCATGTGTTTACTATTTACCGCTTCCGTAGGCAGGATAATCTCTAATCTAACCTCAGCACCTTCCTTATCTCCTCTTGCCTTCTCTGCATTTCTGGTGATTTTCTAGTCAGTAGCATACAGATGAGCCCATAATTTTGCTTTAATTGACTTATCTATGTTATATTTGGCCAACTTCCCCAAAGGCAGAAGTCTTCATATTTTTAATATTTCTGAATGCATTTCTGGATTAAGTAAGGCTTGATGAAGTAGCAAATGAATTCCTTCAAGTTGCTTGACTCCCAGGGAAATTTAATAAATTTGACTCTTTCAGAGCAAGGGCTTTGTTGCAGTCTTATGCAGAGAGGAGTCTGATTTCCCCATTCCCATCACTTACCGCTTTACCCCCATGGAGAGCAGGTGTCAGCAAAGTTTCTGTAAAGGGCCATAGAGGAAAGCGTTTAGGCTTTGGGGGACATATGCAACTACTCGAATTTATTGTGATAGTGTGAAAGCAGTGATAAACAATAAATAAATAAATGGACATGACTGTGTTCCAGTAAAACTTTATTTACAAAAACAGGGGCTAGAACAGTTTTGGCCCCTGGGCTGTAGTGTGTGGACCCACATCCTAGGGTGGAATTCCCCAACATTGCTACATCATAAGAATCACCTGGAAAACTTGTTTTACAATAGCCACGTCTACCTGCAAATGTGTTTTGACTAAGCACCTCCATTGTTCCTTATAATCTGACAAATTTGGAAACCCTAGAGATTTCAGTCAAACCTGTGGTTTCCTTTGTGCCAGGGGATGATTTCCCCTGTGAGACTGAGATGAGAATGTGAGGCAGGAATCACAAAATCACATTTCTTGATGTAAGATTTCTCTGATTTTGCAAGGCTACAATCCTCATCTAAGGACTGGCTATCATGTTTCTCATAAATACACAGCTAAATATCTTATGGTAGGAAAGACAACAACAGATAAAACGATCACTTCCCTACTTCATTAAGGAAAAATTAATGTCCCAAGAAAATTTCTGGACTATCCACTTTGTTTAAAGGATGCAGTCACCTTAACTGTTCTCCTGCACAATGGGTAATTTTCTTAAAATTATAGTTGCTTTGCAAGATTAAGATTTTTAAGATATAAAATTTAGATACATAATATGAAATTAGGTGGAGGGCAGAAACACTTCAGCCTGACCAAAGTTCAACCAAAGAGGTAGTTCATATCTAACCATGCTGTGCTCAGATTTCAAATGTGTGGTTCATCTCTTAGAAATAAAATTATAATTGCAATTTTTGAATGGATTTCCTATATGCATGCTGAGACCCTTGTCCTAGTCCAAATTAGTGAGACACAGTATCCTAAGATTGCCTTTCTTTTGCTTTTTTATTGAGTACTTGGGCTTTATAATTTTAATAAATATCATCAAGGAGCAAACAAACCCTATTAATTGCCCCCAGGGCTTCCACCCAAATCTTTGGGTATAACATATCAGAGATGTAGCTATATGTGTAGAGAGTGCATGATTTGGTTCTCAACCTTGACAATATTGACATTTTGGACTGGAACGTTTTTATTGTGGGAGGCTGTCCTGTGCATCATATGTGGGCTGGTTATCAGCCTTCATTGCCTCTATCTGCTGGATTCCAGTAGCACTCTCAAGTTGTGACAATCAAAAATGTCTCCAGACCCTGCCAAATGTTCCCCGGGGGGCCAAGAGTCATCCCTGTTGAGAACCATTGATATCAAGAGTGTGTGAAAACCCTAAGCAAAGTGGAGGAAAGGGACAGCTTTCCAGACATCTCATATTAAGTCCCTGCCCTCAAATTCTCCTGAAATACTTAGATAAGGAAAAGATGGGCTCATTCAAGCTGTAATTATTCAGGTAATTGACTCAATGCTCCTCTTTGCTTTCCACGTGCAAACACCAACAGCGAGATTTAGCTCTCCTGGGAACCGCACAGGAATCAATTCTTCAGGAACACCTGGGGACCATCATTTGTTGGATTCCTCAGTAATAATTTTCCAACACTCAGATATTAGAAAAACCATTTGTACTCACTGACCCAGGCTCGCTGCATTTTGACATATCTGCAGCCAGAGAATGCCAGGGAGTATGAGTAAGAACTAGGCAGCATATACTATCTGGTGTTTTTAAAAATACATACCATAGGCCCAATTAAGAACTTATTTTTATGCTATTTATGAATGGGCTTATTTTGAATGAAACAGAAGCCTAACCCTAAAATAAATGAACCAGCTCAAATTTTTATTTAAATAGAATTTTCTAACATGATTTCATAACAATGGGATTTTGGAATACAACCTAAGACATTGTGTGGGCTGAATTGTGTCCTCCCCACAAATTCATATGTTGAAGCTCTAACCCCTCAGTATTTCAGAAAATAATCATATTTGGTGATAAGTTCTTTAAAGTGGTAATTAAGTTAAATGAGGTCATTAGTGTGGGCCCTAATTCAATGACTGGTGTCCTTATAAGAAGAGGAGATTTGGACACAGACATGAACACACACACAGGAAAAACCACGTGAGGACACAGCAAGAAGGCGGCCATCTACTAGCCAATGAGAGAGGCCTCAGAAGAAAACAAACCTGCTGTCACCTTGGTCTCATCACCTTGTCACCTTGGTCTTGGTCTTCTAGCCTCCAGAGTTGTAAGAAAATACATTTCTGTTGTTTAAGCCACTCAGTCTGTGGTATTTAGTTATGGCAGCCCTAGCAAAGCAATATAGTGGGTTCCCTAACCCATTTGTTCCCTGACCTGGGAATAAGGGTCATTAGTATAAGAAAATGACAAAGAAATGACCAAGTCCTTGAAAGTGCCTCTCCCAACTCCCCACCCCAGTCAAGATAGTAAATCAGAAGCAGATCACATTCCTGAAGCAATGACAGAGATGAGTAATCTCATTAAAAACTAGAAGGATACAGCCATGGTGGTGTCACATCTATGCATTTAGTTCACCTGGTTGGTCTCAGCAAAACCTAATGGATCTAGCAGATGATAGTGAACTTCCGTAAACTAGTTTGTAGACTCAGTTGCAACTATTATCTGGATATGGTATCATCACTGAAGAAGATGAACACAGCCTCTTGCACTTTGTACATAGGCACTGATTGACAAATTATTTATTCTCAAAACTCTAATAGAGAGAATTAAAAGCAGCTTGCATTTACATGGCAAGGACAGGAGTATACCTTTATTATCTTGGTCCTGATCTCTTAACTTTTCCCACTTTATGACATAATATAATCCATAGGGAACTTAATCATCTTTACATTGCATATCACAAAGTCCACCCTATTGATTATATCATGCTAACGGGCCTTGAGAAAGCAGGAAATGTCATGTATTCTACAGTCTTGGTAAGACATCTGCCTGCCACAGAGTGTGAGAAAACCATGAAGCTCCATGGACCTACCACACTGGTGAAGATTTTAAGAGTTAGTGGCCTTGGACATGCTGGCATATCCTCTCTGAGATAAAGAACCAATTTGTTGTATCTTGCTCCTTCTACCATTAAGAAAGAAGCTGAGTATCTGTTGGATCCCTTTGAATTCTGGAAACAAAGTTATACTGCATTTGGGAATACTGTTATGATCCATTTATGATGTTTTCTGGTTTTGAATGAAGCACAGAGCAAGAGGGAGTTCTGTGTGGTCCACGTTGTGGGAAAAGCTTCTCTGATGCTTGGGCTTTATCAGCAAATCCTATGGTGTTCAAAACTGTCTGTGACAGTTAAGATTACCGTGTGGCATCTCTGGCAAGCTCCTGGAGGAGAGTCAAAGTTTAGAACCTTAGGGACTAGGATAAGACTATTCTGTATGTGGTGAAGTACCATAATGTGTTTGTAAAACAGCTCCTGATTGACTACGTGGCCATCGTAGATACTGAGCATCTGACCCCTGGGATCACATGACTCTTCGATCTGAGCCATCCACTATGAACTCAGCATTACTGGATTCACCTGGTTATACATTGGGGCGTGCACAGCATCTGTTCATTATGGTGTAGAAGTGATGCATTCAGGACCAGCTCAAGCAGATCCAGAAAGCACAGGTAAATTACATGCAGAGACAGCCCAGACTCCCTTATCACCTACCTGTGCTGTTCCACACTGGCGCTTCCTTCAACCCACACCATGGCCTCACTGGAGGTGAGTATATGTGTGTGTTGGGTGATGAAAGGTGATTTGCCTCTGATCAACCAACAGAAAAAGACACTGGCCTAGTTTATAGGCGGATTGGTATAATGTTGGCTGTGATTGGAAAAGGGCTGCAGCTGCATTACAGCCCCACCTAAGAGAGCCCTGGAGGACAGCAGGAAAGGGAAATCCTCCCAGCAGGTAGAGCTTTGAGACGTACACTTAGTTGGACCCTTTGTTTGAAGGGAGGTTGTCTGAAGTCCAAAATACAGACACGTATTGATGCCTAGGCAGGAGCAAATAGTTTGCCTGGCTGGTGAGGGGTCTGAGAAGAGGGATACTGAAATCAGTGACAAGGAGGACTAGGGAAGAGTGTGATTGGACACAGGAAGGTGGTCCCCAAATGTGAAGATCTTTGTGTCTCGGTTTGATGCCCACTCAAAGAACATCTCTACTGCAGTCAAGATTCTTATCATCCTGTCTGGTGGACAGAATAATCCTTCCTAGGGATGTCAGCCAGCCTTTCTTCATGGTCACTTCAGTGCAATGGGTCTATGAACAGAATGGCCATGGTGGAAGGATGGAGACCACGCTAGGCTCAGCATGGATTCCCTTCCACCGGGATCGCTCTAGCTGCTGACACTGCCAAGCACCCAACCTGCTGGCATCAGACAAGAAAGCTGAGCCCCTAATGGGGCCCACTGACTAACCAGCCACCTGGTAGTAGGTGAAAGATAGCTCTGCCCTTCCGCCTTGAAAAGGCAGGTTCATTGCTTCTCAGACTGATATATAATCTGAATATAAGTTTTCCCTTCCCGCCCTCAGTGCCTCTGCCAGCCAGACACATACAGAATCTGAGGGCTTGAAGAATATCTTTGCCATCAACATGATAGCCGTACACCATAGCCTCAGACTGAAGGCCTGCTTTTGTTGCAAAGATGTAATAGTGGCCTGATGATCTGGAATTCACATGTTTTACTGTGTACCCCATTATCCAAAAGCCTCAGCTCTTGAAGACTTAGCTAAGGTACAGCTGAGGGATATCTTTGTGGGTCTAAGATGTGTCTTCCAGCTTGCAGTAAATTCATTGAACCAAAGGATGATATATGGAATTGTGTCTCTAATAATTAGCATACATGAGTTTGGGAACCAAAGAATGGAAGTTGACTGGACCCTCTCACTGTCACACCCAGTGACTCGCTTGGGGAATGTGTACTCCACACACCTGAAGCCTGAGTCTCTACCAGGTAGATGCCTGGATGTCAGAGGTGGAACACTTCCTCCAGAGGAAAGAGTCAGAATTCCCTTGAACTGGAAGCTTTGACCAGCACTTAGCCATCTTGGGCTTCTCATGCCAACAACCAGCAGGAGTTGCTGGAATAATTGTAGCTGATTATCATGAAGAACAATTGCCCCTGATTACCGTGAGAGATCTGGCTTGCTACTACACAAATAATTAGACAGGGAAGAGTATGTCTGGATCCCAGGGGAATCATTTTTTTAAATTTCCAAGCCCGGTAATACTGTTAATGGACACTTACAGCAATTGCAACCCCCAAAAGAAGGGCAACTCATGTCTCAGACTCCTCAGGAATAAAGGGTCCAGGTCACTTCATCAGGCCTTAGGTCTTTCAAGAGTTTGAGATGTGTTATCACCTTGAAGGGGTCTAAGAAATGCGGCTTGAGACTTTCCCCTTGGGAAGAAGTAAGGGCACCTTATTCACACACACACAGCCCCATATTGTAGTATGGGAACTAGATATAAATTAGGAGGGTGTAAGTGTGTCTGAGGAGCACAAAGGGTCACTGAATTAAGCGTACTTATTTGCTTCCTCAGATTCTCTCAGCCTTACCTGCCTCTTAGAACTTTAGCTACTGATTCTGCCTGAGCCATCACTTTGGCCTAAATCTGTGGTTTTGCCACTTGAATCTTATCAACCACACACCCAGAGTTTCTGACTTCTCCTTCTACTTCCAGAATCTGGGTTCTCCAGTAGCTGCCAAAGAGGCCCAGGTATCTACCCAGAAGTAGAAGGTAGTTATCTCCTTCTGGAGTGAAATTTGACCAATGCGAGAAGGAGATGAGAAGGAATCCAGTAGGTAAGGAATTTATTGTAAGCGTGGCTTCTCCATAGCCTATGAGAATACATCCTCTGCAGCCTCTTCAGTGGTATAATGAAGCTGGGTCATACAGTTTTTTTTAATTTAATTTTTATTTTATATTGGAGTATAGTTGATTTACAATGTTGTGTTAGTTTCAGGTGTACAGCAAAGTGATTCAGTTATACATATACATATATCCATTCTTTTCCAGATTTTTTCCCCTTTTAGGTTATTACAGAATATTGAGTAGAGTTTCCTGTGCTATACAGTAGCTTCTTGTTGATTATCTGTTTTATATATAGTAGTGTGTATAGGTTAATCCCAAACCCCTAATTTATCCCTCCCCACTACCTTTCCCCTTTAGTAACCATAAGTTTGTTTTCTATGTCTGTGAGTCTGTTTCTGTTTTGTAAATAAGTTCATTTGTGCCATTTTTTTAGATTCCACATATAAGTGATATCATATGATATTTGTCTTTCTCTGTCTGACTTACAGTTTTGCAAGAGCCCTTTGTATGCATCTCTTCCCAACTTCACATTCAGTGATGTCACCTTGGTAGCTTGAAATCAGCCATGTAGGAGTATTTACACCAGGGAAACTGGCAAACACTAGAAATCAGGGCTTTTCCTCCCTGGAGAGCTGGTTGTTAAATATTTACTCTAAACCCCACTGAGCCAAATGGACATTCCCACCACTGTGTCTCTATGGCCCTTCATGAAGCAGTGACCATAACTAATGCATCCCTCCCATTGCTACTCACTTTTCTCTGCTTCACTGCCCTTTTGCTTTGCTTTTATTGCTCTGGCCACTGGGGTCTTCTTGCTGTTCCTTAAATAAGCCAACCTCATTCTGCCTCAAGTGCCTGGTAAACTCTGTTTGCCCACATGTTCATTTGGCTTTTCTAATTATGTTAGGTTGCAGCTCAAATGTCACCTTCTCAGAGAGGTTGTCTGAGATCGCCCTGAAAGAGCCCAATTCTCTCCATTTACTTACCCAGCTTTATTTCTCTTCATAAACCTTATCACAATCTGGCATTATTTTATCACTTTGCAAATAAATCATCAGCATTTAATCTCTGTTTCAGGTTCTGTTTACTAGGAACCCCAGACTAGGACAAGAGTTAAATGGAGTTAAGGAAGGGATTTCAGATCTTTGCTAACAGGATGTTATAGGACCCATGTACACACTATGGAAACTTTCTCCAGCAACCAACCATATGCCAACTTGGCAGCAAGAGTGAAAAAGATGAATGGGTGGGACTTATTCAGGTTTGGGTAAGTGAGAGATGGTCCAGTATGAAAGAGATTCTGGGCTTCTGTATTTCTCTAGTTGAGATTGTTGGCCTGCATTTAAGAATGCCTGCAGAAGTTCTATTTACAATAGCCAAGACATGGAAGCAACCTAATTTTCCATCGACAGATGAATGGATAAAGAAGATGTGGCACATATATACCATGGAATATTACTCAGCCATAAAAAGAAACGAAATTGAGTTATTTGTAGTGAGGCGGATGGACCCAGAGTCTGTCATACAGAGTGGAGTAAGTCAGAAAAAGAAAAACAAATACCGTCTGCTAACACATATGTATGGAATCTAAAAAAAAAAAAAAAAAAAAAAAATGGTTCTGAAGAACCTAGGGGCAGGACAGGAATAAAGACGCAGACGTAGAGAATGGACTTCAGGACACGGGGAGGGGGAAGGGTAAACTGGGACGAAGTGAGAGAGTGGCATGGACATATATACACTACCAAATGTAAAATAGATAGCTAGTGGGAAGCAGCTGCATAGCACAGGGAGATCAGCTCGGTGCTTAGTGACCACCTCGAGGGGTGGGATAGGGAGGGTGGGAGGGAGATGCAAGGGGGAGGGGATATGGGAATATATGTATATGTATAGCTGATTCACTTTGTTATAAAGCAGGAACTAACACACCATTGTAAAGCAATTATACTCCAATAAAGATGTTAAAAAAAAAATGCCTGCAGAGTTAAATGTAGGAGGAGGCAAAGGGCTAGGAGATCAAAACCAACACACATCAGAGGTACTAATGAGGGCAAAAAGCATATTTCATAAACAATGAAGGAGTGAGAAAATAGTTTTCTGAATTTTTCTCCCAACCTATCAAAACATATATATATATGCATATATTTTTTTTTCTTAATTCCATATATATATTCTTACTTCCATATATATATATTCTTTTTTTTTTAATAGATCTTTATTGGAGTATAATTGCTTCACAATACTGTGTTAGTTTCTGCTGCACAGCAAAGTGAATCAGCCATATGCATACGCGTGTCCCCATATCCCCTCTCTCTTGAGCCTCCCTCCCACCCTCCCTATCCCACCCCTCTAGGTCATCACAAAGCACCGAGCCCATCTCCCTGTGCTATGCGGCTGCTTCCCACTAGCTATCTATTTTACATTTGGTAGGGTATATATGTCGATGCTACTCTCACTTTGCCCCAGCTTCGCCCTCCCACCCCATGTCCTCAAGTCCATTCTCTATGTCTACCTCTTTATTCCTGCCCTGCAACTAGGTTCATCAGTACCATTTTTTTTTTTTTTTTAGATTCCATATATATGTGTTTGCATACGGTATTTGTTTTTCTCTTTCTGACTTACTTCACTCTGTATGGTAGACTCTAGGTCCATCCACCTCACTACAAATAATTCAATTTTGTTTCTTTATGGCTGAGTAATATTCCATTGCATATATATTAACCCACCATTTTCTTTTACGCTTTTTTGCTCTAGCCACTGGGGTCTTCTTGCTGTTCCTTAAATAAGCCAACCTCATTCTGCTTCAAGTGCCTGGTAGATTCTATATGCCCAGATGTTCCTTTGGCTTTTTCAATTATATTAGGTTGCAGCTCAAATGTCATCTTCTCAGGGAGGTTGTCTGAAATTGCCCTAACTAAAAGAGCCCAGTTCTCCGTATTCACTTACCCAGGGTTATTTCTGTTAATAAACCTTACCACAATCTGGCATTATTTTATTTACTTGTTCATTTTTGTCTTCCTGTCTAGAATACAGATGCCGTGGGGGCAGAGATATATCAGTTCTGAAACTCCAGCACTTATAATAGTGCCAAGTACATAATAGATCCTTTATGAATATTTGTAGAGTAAATGAATAATCAATTATCATTAACTGTTAATTTATTTATAATTAAATAAATATTTTTAAATTAATAATAATTAATTACTCAATGACTTTGTGTGTACCTATCTCTATGCCAGGTCAGGAGACCAGGAAGTGGAAGACTTGATTCAAACTTTTCAGCAGCTAGCAGTTTCGTTGAGGTGATAAGCCACATGTACACACAACACCTGAACACACTGCAGTGTAGCATGTGACATGTCAAATCGATGATGAGTCTTCCATTTGACAAGTGTTATGAGAGTTCAGAGAACAGACCACAGTGCACTGGAGCAGACAGCTTTTTAGAAGAAGCAGGTTTTTGTGCCCCCCATGAGCATGGGTTTGATATGGGGGTAAAGAATAGAAAGAGGATTGTTTTGGTAACCCTACAGGACCTTACCAGTGCTAAATTTGTTAGTATCCAACCATGCAACCCATTAAAACCCCCAAATGGCCATTTGTCCAATTATCTTGTCTACATGACACACGTGCACACAAAAAATCATCTAGGAGATGATATGAGTTTAATACTTAAGCAGCTCTCTGTTGTGTTTTGAGCTCTGCTGCAATGAGATGAATAAATATTGACTGGTTTAAATGAAATCAGGAACACTCAATTCAAGTGCTGAACTATGTCTGTGTACTACTTTAGAAAGGAAAAAACAAGATGGATTCTGTTTGTCAGGGACTGACTGATGTCCAGTCCGACGTCCCCATTTGGTGTCAGCCTCTGATAAAAATGAAGCCAGTTGATTTATTCGAGTATTTTTTCACTGTGACTATTTGACAAAAGCCCATTTAAATTGCCCTCATCAGTCGTACTCTTTTATCCTGGTTTCAGATCTTCCTTGTGCTGTCTTATCTTCTCAATGCTGGTATAAATGTTCCTTGCTTTAATTTTAATTTTTTGAATCCAAAAACTTCATGCACTCTAAAATTCTTTATATTGGTTTTTAAAACTAATAACACATACACAAAAAAATCTAACCACCCTACCCCCAAAACTTTGCCAACCTGCTCCTGAGGGTTTAAGTAAGATTTAGTTCATAGGTGGTGCCCTGTATACAATCCTTTTTTCCCTTGAGCTGATTCACTGATTTGTGTAAGGCCAGGAGCTTTTCTCCTCCTTACAGGATCAGTCCTCAGCCACAGCTTCTGAAGGAACATTGTTGTTCTTAGTGACGTTAAAACAGAAGAAGCTAGAAAGGCCCTTTATTTCTAAAACTACTTTTTCATAGCCCATAAACAACAGACACACTAGTAACTCTGCACAGGGCATTAGGGCAACATCAACTCACACATCAGGAGATTTATGTTAGTGTCCTTTTCCTAAAGGAAAGGAAGAGAAATTCAGCTCCTATTAATATTTATCAAGGCCACTCTGGAAATTATTCAGAGGTGAGGCATTCTGAGAGGAAAAAGCAAAATTCTCATTTTGGTTTAGAAGAATGTTTTAAAGGTATTCAACAAACAATTTCCAGAAATTTGATGATGAGAAGAACAATTCTAAGAGAAACAGAGAGCCAAGTAAGACTAGGACATCAAATCACGGTAAACTTATTAGTGGAAGAGAGGTCAATCAGGTTATTACTATTAAAGATTTCAAGGAACCTGTACTCAGAACTAAAGGAAAAAGAACAGACATTCAGAAGAATAAATATGTGTTGAGTGTTGAAAAAAAAAGTATCTGAATAAATGAATGAATGAACCAGCAAATCTTAGAGAATTTTGTTACTCATTGGTTAACATATAAAAACTTGTGAAAACATAGATTTATGGCAACATGGTGTGTAGATCTATATCCCTGAATGATGTAATCCCACTGCTATATTTATTGAAAAGTATTCTTACTTGAGGCCATGAGGATTAATGTTGCTCTCTTGGTAATATACCAAGAAACAGTCTGATGTCTTTTAAAACAAAGCAATATAACACTCTGAATGTACAAGCAACATTGCTCCAGGAAACACATTTGTCTGTCAGAGGCAAATAGTAATCCTAATTTAATGAACATCTCCAGTTTGTTGAGCCCACCGGGGAAGGAGAGTCTTTTGGGAAAGCCTGAAACTGAATTGTGCCGATTTATTAGGTAGCTTTTTATTTAGGGTGAAATTTAAGTACCTGGAATACTTGACCAAAAGATTCAAGAGTTCTCTCAAAATTGAGTCTATTGTCCAAGATTATCCCTTAAATGTTGAGGGGAAAGAAAATAGTCATCTATATATTACTTGCCTTGCTCTCAGACAAGTTACTTGTATCTTTGTATCTTAAGGTCACCTTAAGATACTCTCCCTGCAAGGAATAATATCGCACAATCAAAAAAGGAACAATATTAGATTCATTCATTCATTCCTGAAATATTAGAAATGCTTGACAGACAGTCCTTTCATAGGGTCCTTTTACAGAGAATTGCATTCCACAAGGCAAAACCAAGAAAATTTAAAACAACCAGTATTTTCTGGAATATTTTGATTTCATGATAAGTGCAACCATGGAGCTCACTAAGCCGGCCTTGGTCAGGAGCTGTGTCAAGGTGTGTGTCATTATTCAGACAGCGCTCCAGACCTCTCAGATATCAGCATCCTTGTCTGTTCCTTCTGAAGCCCTTTCACTGGCAGTCATTGTTGGTATGAGCAAGGAAGGGAATGCACACTTTCACAACTGTTAAGCTATATCTGCCCAGTTTAGGGAGAAGAGTTTTGCAGTCAGCCTACCTTAGACTTTGTGCTCCCTGGATAATACTTGTACCGTTCTCTAAGATGTGACAACTTGTGTTCTGTAGGGCTGTATGATGGTAGCTGGCATCCCCTTTTGCCTTAGAACATTTTTTTTTTATTGGAGTATAGTTGCTTTATAATGTTGTGTTAGTTTCTGCTGTACAACGAAGTGAATCAGCTATATGTATACATATATCCCCTCCCTCTTGGATCTCCCTCCCATCCCACCCCATCCCACCCGTCTAGGTCACCACTGAGCACCGAGCTGAACTCCCTGCGCTATACAGCAGGTTCCCACTAGCTATCTGTTTTACACATGGTAGTGTATATATGTCAATCCCAATCTCCCAATTCATCCTACACACCCTCCTGCCCCATGTCCACACATCCGTTCTCTATGTCTGTGTCTCTATTCCTGCCCTGCAAATAGGTTCATCTGTACCATTTTTCGAGATTCCACATATATGTCTTAGAACTTCTGTAATAGGACTAGCGCTCTTTTTTCTCCCTTATTTGGCACATATGATTTCTGCGTTTGTGTACTTGTCTTATCTGTGGATGACGCTGGGCTGGAGAAGGACACGTGTATCTATGTGTCCACACATGGAGAGTACCCACATCTACCTGGTGTCTTTTCCAGTATTTGGGAGCTAGTTCATTTTTCACATGATTCCAAGTGCCCATAAGCAGCAGCAAAGAATGGAAACTGAATTCCTAATCTTCTCTGAATTGGAAGCTAAGATCACAATTACAGGTTTATTTTTTCTAGATCTTCTGATAAGCCATCTGTGGCATGGCGCGGGATGTGCCTGGTTATGGTAATTAAGGGGTGGGATGAATTGGAGAAAATTATATAACATGAACACGGACAGAAATGATATAAATCGATATGAAAATTTCTTCCTGGAAACTGGACTTGTGATATTTTATTGCCTGCTCCCGAGAGGCCAGTAAGCATCATGAGATCAATAAAATTTCCCAAGATTCAATGAGCCTAACTGGTCTCTCTCTTCACTACATTACCCTGAATCCCATCAAGGCCATGTGCTGAGCAGGGGTCCTGGAGCTCTAACTGCCATGTACTTAAAATAACAAGTGATCCGTGAACATCCTGACACAGAGGGAAGAAGTGGGCAACAGAATTTTCAAATAGGATTTATTTCTTTAATACCCACTGTATTAGTTTCCTGTGGCTGCCATAACAAAGTACCATCAACTTGGTGGCCTAAAGCATCAGAAACTTATTCTCCCCTGGTTCTGGAATCCAGAAGTCTGAAATCAAGGTGTCAGGAGGGCCACCCTCCTCTGGAGGCTCGAGGAGAGGATCTGTTCCTTGCTTCCTGCAGCTTCTGGTGTTTGTTGGCATGCTTGTGGCTGCATCCCTCTAATATCCTCCTTGTTATCCGTATCTTCTCCTCTTCTATCTCTTAGTAGAAGGACAGCTCTCATTGGATTTAGTCACCACCCAGGTAGTCTGAGATGATCTCATCTCAAGGTCCTGAACTTAATTATATCTGCAAAGACCCTTTGTCCAAAAGGTAACATTTAGAGGTTTTAGGGATGTGTGGATGTGGACCTGTATTTTTGGGCCACCATCAAGCCCACAATGTGTCCCATGTGTCAGGTTCTCCTCTAGGTACTTTACACATATTAACTTTGAATTTCCGAAATCTGTATTCAGTGCGTAGCTCTGTCACCAGCCAGCTGTGTAACCTCGGACAAGTCATTTCACTGTGTCTGGGTAGCAGTTTCCTCATTTGTAAAATGAAGAGGGTTGGATTAGTTAAAGGAATAAAATAATACAGTTGGGAAATACAGAGCCTTAATTTTAGAAGACATAAAAGAATTTGGTTCAATTCTGCATAGGTACAGATCGCCTACAATTTCCCAAGGGCTGTACTAGGTATTAGGACTACAGATGAATATAAGACCCTGGCCTTTGTTTTACATGTCCACTTTCGAAAGGAGGCAACAATATTATCTTTGTGCCCAAGCACTGTCACTCAAGTAGGTGAAGGCGAAGAAAGTTCTCATGAAAAAAAAATTAACAAATTGAATCAGGAATAAAACTGTGTAGAAGAAGCAAGGTGCAGAGCCAAAGTTTATTGGCTTCATTGCTAAATCATGAGAAAGTGGATGCCAGTTGCTCTCCACTGAAACCCCAGAGGGTACAGCTACTCGTGACCATCCAGGGATTAATGGTGCATTTAAATTGTTCTCACCAGAGGTTATATATGCACTGAGCCACAGTGGAGGCCAGAGCTGCATAGCACCTAATGGCAAACTCAGGAACACCCCTGCATTTTTCTGAAAGGAGGATTGATAACATCCAAAGATGTTGTGGTGAATAGTCAGTTCAGACAGCCGACCTCCAAGAAGGTCTCAGGTCCCATGAGACCGACCACCCAGGTTCTAGAAATGTGTCCGGGGGAAATCTGAGCATGTACTTTGCTTCAGTGAACTCTACCCTGCAAGGAAGGAATTCATCATCATACTCACTAAAGCAGGGGCACTGGGAGACTGTATAAGGGCACTGAATGTCTCCACTAAATGTCAGGGTACATTTAGTGAACTTGGCAAGCTCAGACTCAGCCCCAGTTAACATTTTTCTCAAATTCCCCAGCAGACAGTCTGGCCTGGTTGACAGCTTACTCATAAGAGACCCAGAATTATGTAATCAGTTCAGCTAAGCAAGCTCTAGAAAAGAGATTCACAATACAAAATAATGCCCAGGTTCACTCTTAAGTAGATTGACAACGACCTCTCGTCCAGAAAAGGAAGAAGCGTGTCATCCAGAGCAGCTTGTGTGAAGGAACGCTGGTAAGACTTAAGTTCATTTGCAGTGACCACAATTCACCTGGTCATCATGAGAAATAGGCTGTCTCCGGCAACACTCAGCATGAAAGGAAGTGCTCACAGCAGCTCGGGCACATGGCAAATCAAAGAGCTATAGGTGTATAATAAGAGAAAGCTAGTGTCGTGCTGGTGCCCACCTCAAAAAGTGCCAGAGAATGTCAAGGCACTGAAAAGCCTAATTATTTGGAATAATAGCATTCATGTGACATACAGGAGACGTTCAGGTACTGAGACTATCTAAAATTTTCACAGTTCCTTGCCCCTAATGTCATGTTTTTCTCCAATTAAGTGCTAGGGGCTAGGAAATAATAATAATAATAGTAATAGTAGTAATAATAGTAATTGGTTTAGTCAACCTGGGCTGTTATAACAAAATATCATAGACTGAGTGGCTTAAACAACAGACATTTCTTTCTCACAGTTCTGGAGATTGAGAAGATTAAGGTGTGGACAGATATGGATCTTGGTGAGTGTTCTCTTTCTGGCTTGCAGACAGCTGCCTTCTTGTTGCATCCCCGCATGATGGACAGAGAGAGGGCTCTGTTCTCTTCCTCTTCTTGTAAAGGCATTAATCCCATCATGTTGGCTCCACCCTCATGAACTCATCTAAATCCAATTCTCTCCCAGAGGCACCACTTCCAAATACCATCACATTGGGGATTAGGGCTTTGACATACAAATTTTGGGGGACACAAACATTCAGTCCATAGTAAAAATAATAATAAAAGAGTAATAATAATAATAAACAGATACTTTTCTTTCCTTAATGAAGCTCACAGTCTAGTAGAGTTACAGATGTTCATCAAATTGTCATACCCAAATATATGAAATTACAATTGTGTTTCAGTTTGAAAAAGAAGAGGTACACGAGGCTATGGGAGCACATAGTAGGGGGATTTGACTAATGGGAGGTCAAAGACTCCCCTGTGACAACTGAGCTGAAATTAAAGGGCAAGTGTGTGCCAACTTGTGGTATCAGACAGAGAGTACAGGTAACTGCCAAGGGAAGGAGAAAGATGGGAGATGGAACCAGATGGACCTGTGGGGTCCAGGAAGTGTGTGTGTGTGTGTGTGTGTGTGTGTGTGTGTGTGTGTGTGTGTGTGTGAGACTTTAAGGAAGAGACTTGAATGCAACAGAAAGATAGAACTGGAGTTCCTATCATCACATGATGGGTGTAATCCTCGTGGGTTTCTAATTCTTCATATATTAGTTGGGAAAGTTTCTTCCTCATTGTTGAGGAAACTATGGAAATATTTTTCTCTGTTTTAGGGAAGCCTGTCTTGTCACCACCTTCTCCTGTCCCATTTCTTCCTCTTGTGCCCTTCCCTCCCACTGCTTTTGGCATTTCCCCCTTTTTAGTGTTTGGTGCAAAGGTCCCTGAAAAGTGACTGCTCATTCTTGTGGAGGAATCTGTGCTTGTGTCTCTACTTCTGAGTTCCTATTATCGGAACTATAGATATTTCAGGGCTTTTCTACTAAAAATAGTTTGTAACAGTTACAGAAATATTATGAAGAATTAAACAAATATTCCATTAAGAGACAAATCATCTCCTCGCAAAAGAAATTCCTTGTAAATAACATCAATGTATTGGTTATTTTTTGTAATTTGCTTATTGAAAAACAACCCAGAAAGAGTCATGGCTCAATGTTCTTATGGCCAAGACATACAATAAATTCTGTAAAATCTACATGCTTTTTTAAAATGCCTCCTTGAATTGAAGACAAGAAATCTTACCAATTGAAATGTTCTTAAAACATTCCCATTAGATTGTTTGTCATATATATTCAGCCTTAAAAAGGGTTTTCAGAATGGATACCAGCATGCTACGCATTGAGTAAGGCAGAGAAGATCAGTATCAAAAAAAGCATAAGACAGAACCTGACCCATGTAAGAGCTTGTAGTCAAGGCAAAGAAGGAAAATCAAGATTAACTTATTCATGAATACTGTTGAGCACCTATTATATGTCAGGGATGAACTAGAAAATATCATCCCTGCATTTGCAGAGATTAGAGTTGAGCCAAAGCTACACACTCAGAAGAAAAGGCAAAAGCTTTCAACCGTGACTTTCAGCCAACTTGAACATTTTTTATTAGCACAGAAACAAAAAGAGTAGTATTCTAACTTTGCCGCTCTGTAGACGAATTGTCAATTTAATCTATTTAAAGTCAGATCCCTCACAATGTACTAATGCCAAGTATTTAGACATATACGAGAGGCATAAAATATTTAATGTTTATATAACCAGGGTGTGACATTTAGAACATCCAACACAAATGACTCAACAAGTATTGCGTATCAGGGTTTAGGAAATTCATGTGCTCTATATTACCAGGAATCTTTCCATTTACTAATATGTCTCTTCTTCAGTAATTATGTATGAAGACTGAGTGATGGATGAGCAAAGTTGTTATAGAATGAGTTGTGTCCTTCCACAATTCGTGTGTTGAAGTCCTAATGCCCCATGTGACTGTATTTTGAGTCAGGGTCTGTAAGGAGGTGATTAAGGTTAAGTGAGGTTATAAAGGTCAGGTCCTAATTCAATAAAACTGGGGTACTCATAAAAAGAGGAAGAGACACAGTGCTCTCCTTCTCTCTGTGCCCAGAGGAAAGGCCACGTGAGGACACAGGGAGAATATGGCTGTCTAGAAGCTGGGAAGAGAGCTCTCACCAGGAACCAAACTGACTGAAACTTCTGGCTCCCAGAACTGTGAGAAAATAAATTTCTCTTGGTTAAGTCAGCAGCTTGTTATAGTCTGTTATGGCAGCCCAAGAAGACTAAGACAAAAATAAACTAATATTTATTGAAGTACCCGCTAGGTGCCAGAATCTGTGCATTGTAACAGCCAGTATTTTTTGAATACTAACAAATAAAAATATTTCTAGGGAATTATCTTCCTTTACATAGTTCTAGATAGCTTACCACTATGTCCACATTCCAACCACAAGATGAGAAAAGGAGAGGGAACCTCCCTTCCCTTTAAGGCATCACCCAGGATTTACACAGTCTATTTGCTTGCCTCCTATTGGAAGATCTTAAATCACATAGCTACCTTAACTACAAAGGAAGCTAAGAAATGTAGTCCTTATTTTTTCTTTTGTCCAAATCAGAGGTTTTATTACTATCAAGGAAAGAATGCATATTAAAGGACAACAGACAATCTCTCCTATACCCACACTTTCAAACGTACTTAGACGTTCCAGAATAGAATATTTAACGTTTATAGCCCTGCTGCTATGCCTCACCCTAGATCCTCTAATTACACCAGTGGATCATGTTACCACTTAGTTGGGGCTAATATTTTCTACACATCTTGGTTACCGACTCCTGCTGCAATGAAGACAGCCCACCCTTTTGTGGATTAAGCCCAGTTGTTTATTGCCCACATAATGGAAGAAACACGAATTTTTCTCATAGCTGTGAAAGTAAAGTGATTTGCTTAAGGCTTCATATAGGTAGTAATAGAATAACTGGGATATGAATCAAGATTTTGGCATTGCAAGTGCAGTTTTGTTCCCATTTAACTACCAGATGATTTAGAAGTGTCTCCTAATACACCGTAAGGTTTATGAATGAACGAGTGTCAACATAATAGAAGATATGAGGTGGGCAAGTTGGATGGTGAAGACCATCCTGAACAAATGGGAGTAAATTTTGTGTTTCATCTGTTTCTTGTTTCTTAAAGAATTTGACTTTCAGTCAGTAATATTCCATGATGTGAATGTATCATGGTTTACTAAAGCTCCTATTAGGGTATATTTAGATTGTTTTCATTCTGTTTCACTGCTGTTATAAACCACACTGCATTAAACTTAACTGTCATAAATATTTATACAGGGTGGATAGTTCAAAAGTTATACACATCTTTAAAATCTGTTGACTGTCTTTGGCAATACTGCCAAACTACTGTCCAAAAAGACTTCCTGATATTTACTTCCATCGAGAATATATGAGAATTTGTGGAATCTAAAATATGACACAAATGAACCTATCTATGAAACAGAAACAGAATCATGGACATAGAGGACAGACTGGTGGTTGCCAGGGAGGAGGGGTTTGGAGGAAGGATGGAGTGGGAGGCTAGGATTAGCAAATGTAAGTGATTATATATAGAATGGATAAACAAGGTCCTACTGTATAGCACAGGGAACTATATTCAATATCCTGTGATAAACCATAATGGAAAAGAATATATATATATACACACATACATATATCTGAATCACTTTGCTGTAGAGCAGAAATTAACATTGTAAATCAACTATACTTCAACGAAAAAAAATTAAAATTAAAAAATTATTTAAAAAAATTTTTTTTTAAATATATGAAAAAAAAGGAATATATGACACTAAAATTTTAGGTCCTAGATTGGGTTCTCCAGAAGCAAACCCTGATATGAAGATCCTCTGTAAGTGATTTATTCAGGAAGTGCTTCCTGGGGAGACCAGTAAGGACTCAAGAACCAGGACAGGGAAAGGATGGAAGCCAGGCAGAGTGTGCTCTCAGGCAAAGTGCTACAAAGCTTGGGCTTCAGCCTGGTCCCTCAGGAGAAATCTAGAGAATAAAGAAACCTCAGAATTGTCCCAAACAGAGGCAAGGGAGCTGGGCTTTCACATTCTAGTGTCTGATGGTCATTTGTCAAGAGCCAGCCCAGGGAAAAGGTAAACCCCAAGCATGCATGTTTTGACTCCTGGGTGTACAGTAAAGCAGCTCTGGTAGCCTGAGGGCAGTCCTCCAAAGAAGAGTCTCAAGTTCCAGACTTTAAAACACACAGAAGTCAGTGCAGAGGCAGCGTAGGTTGTGCACAGAAAATATCACAAGAAATCTGAGAGGACCAGGCAAAAGCATCAATATTTTCTGCTACAGCCCACCCCTTGCCCTTGCTCAAACCCTCTCACAGCTCCTGTCGAGTTCACTCCATTCTATTAAAACTTCTTGAAGGTTGCTCAAAATTTCTGGGGAAAACTGTAAATGTGACAGTCGTTGAACAAGGTGCAGTCTCTCCTGCTGCAACTGGTCCTGAAGGGATGACATTTTACCTTCTCCCACTTCTGCCACCCGTTCTAGATTCCTCTCAACCACTCTTGAATGTAACAATGACACTATGCCCTACAGCGGAGTGCTTTCTTCATTGCTCTAGTGAAGGATCTTTTCGCTGGGCCTTCATGGGGAACTGAATCATGCTTATACCTCTAAATCTTTTGATCCTTTTCTCAACAATCTGTCAGGTCATTATTTGTTCCAAGCTTCCAAGAGCTATTCCGGTGACTTATTAGGACCGGCTCCAGGGGTCCTTGCCAGAGTGTTAAATACTGAGTCACAGGACAGTGGCCCTATATTAAAAGAATCCCCCTTATCAACCACACTGATTTGGTATCCTCAGTATTTAATTCCAGGCCTGCTCTCCTGGGACCAGAGAGTACATATTACCCAAGTCCTATAGATCTTTTCACAAATAATTTCTTCCTCCTTTAATCAAGCCAAAATTTCCCCAGTTAAGTCATGCTGAGGCTTGACCCTAGTTTTCTATGTAGAGGTCAGGGAGAAGGGTGGGGACAGATCATGAGGAGAGCAAGTATTGCCTTTTAGTGCATCTGCCTTAGTTGAGGCTTCTGAAAAGTCTCCAGACATGAAGGGGACTGCTTTCCTCTAGAAAAAGGGAGTTTGGCAATCTTGCAGGTCCAGAGGGTTCGGTAGACTCTAGGGATTCACTGTTCTATAGCACATCTGTTCAGATTATCTGTCTTGAGTCTCAGGGTCCCCTTCCTTCCTTACTGGAGCCCTGATTTTGTACAGGGAATTCACTGTGAGTGTTAAGTTCAGTCTTCTGTGAGGTTCTCTTACTCTTACAATCAAGTCTGGTCTTCAGCACAGTCTTTCCCCTGCCGCAAGGGGAGGGTCCCTTTTCACACTCTTAAAGGCCTGCTGGCTTTCCTACTGTGCCTTAAGTTGGTAATTGACTGACCTAAGCTTGCATTTTTCTCAGTTTGATGCATTAATAGCACTCAGAAACAGCTAACCACTTCACAGTTTTTGTAATCACTGCTTCGCCCATATCTTTCAAATGCATGCAATGTTGTATGAATGACAGCATCATTCCCATCTGTGTGCCAGCTCAACTTAACACAGGTGAAAGTCTTAGTAAATGTGTGCTAATGCCAGCAATAGTCACTCCCCTACCCAACACCAACAAAGGGGGCTTTGTTTTCAGATGGCCATTGAATAGCTAACTCCGGAATCTGGTCCCTAGAGTTGGCTTCCTAAGACCACTGATGGTACCAACTATCTTAGGGGAGTTCTGCAGAAGCAGTTCCTGAGATGAGCATTCATTTGCAAATAGTTTCCAAAAATGCTTCCAGGAAGACTGGTAAAAGAGTGGGGAACAGGTTGGAAAAAGGGAAAAAAGCCAGCACTGGTGTGGTCTCAGGCAGAAGTCTCTCAGAAGGTAGATCTCTGAGGGGAACTCTGGAATCTAAGTGACACCTCACAACTATCCCAGTCTGAAGCAAGGGAGCTAGACTTTGGTACTTCTGCATCCATCAGTCTTTGGACAACGTCCATCAGCCAGAATGTAAACCCCTAGATACTTCCAATTCTCTGTACAGTGAGAATAAAATGACTTCAGTAGCCCAAGGGCTTTTGAGGGTAGAGCTGCCGGCACTGGTCCCTCGAAGGGCGAGCGCAGAGAAAGTGGGCATGGTGGGGGAGAGCACAGACAAGGTAAAAATGGATCCTGGGAATCTGGGCAGACCACTGTCTGCTACGGCTATATTCCTCTTTTTGTTCATTTACTTGTTTTCTGTGTGTTTGTTTGCATAACTTCTTTTATTTTTATTCACTTCTTCTTTTCAAGATTCAAGTTTAATTTACTTGCAGAATGGGTAATAGTTTGCATATAGTACAAAAGTCAAATTTTCTAGAAGGTTTACAGGGAAAATCTCCTTCTTTTTTATCCCTTCAAAGAGATCCTCTGAGAACAGATTTTACCCGGTACAAAAATCACTAAACCTCTTTTGTTTCATGTTTATGGAATTCCTCTTTACACTTCTATCTTCTCATTTAAAGGGACTGATTGTTTTCTGCATGGGAGCCCAGAACAAAGATGGCATCCCATCACCAAAAGAGAAAACAAAGTAAGAGTCATTGAGTTATTGAGTGCTACATAACATGCAGGAAGGAAACTAACAATGAGGCCTAATTCCCCATATGTTAATTGGTAAATCATCATTGTTCAAGGAAGCGATAATAACAATTATAAGTTTAGGAAAAAAATTCCGTTAATTAACAAAAATGTTTGTCTCAAAATTTTATTTGTTTTTTATACTGTGAGAAAAAGAGAAATCATTATAGTGTGGGCTGGTAAAACACTGGATAATAATGAAAGGCAGTGGATGAGTTTTAGGGCCATCCATCTGACTGGGCCTTTAAAAGACACAGAGGATTTACTTATTCTGAAAAAAAAAAGTCAGAGTGAAGAGAACCATAGGTAGGATTAAGAAAACTTATGTACTAGCCCCAGTTTTGCCAGGAACTTGCTGTGTTGGCTTGGTTAATTCACTTAACCTCTCTGTGCTTCCATGCTCATCTATAATCTCCATTCAAGAGTATTGTGGAGATGGAAATGAAATAAGCATCTCCAAAGCAAAGAATTTGGATAATTTGATATGCAACAATATAATTAATAATAATACTAACATGAGGGATTAGGCTGGTAGGCAAGTTTTTTCCTTTTGATTTACTTTTAGATTGCCACTATCATTTAGCCATCTGAACAAGGTATCTACAGATTTAGTTTATTCTCCAAGACCAAATCAACTCACCCTACAGATAGAAATGTACACTTTCACTGTTAACAGTGCTATTGGGGAAATGCAGTATATCAAGTGAAGACAGATGATGTGGTCAGCTCCTAGACCTTACTTTCTTCTGACTCACAGAGCTTACCTTCATGACTCAGTTGGTATGATTGGGAAGGAGGGAGCTGTCAAAAGTTATATTATGAATTTACATTTTCACGTAAATGAGGAAAACCAAGCCTGCAACTCATTAAGATGTTTGAATCTATCAGATGAATGGAGGAAATTACCAACTGCCTTTATTTATGTTGCTTCCTAAGAGTACAGAGATACTTTAAAGCAGTGGTCCCCAACCTTTTTGGCACCAGGGACCGGTTTTGTGGAAGACAATTTTTCCACAGATGTGGGTTGGGGGGATGGTTCAGGCGGTAATGTGAGCGATGGGGAGCGATGGGGAGCGGCAGATGAAGCTTCGCTGGCTTGCCCGCCGCTCACCTCCTGCTATGCGGCCCGGTTCCTAACAGGCCCGGATTGGTGCCGGTCCACGGCCCAGGTGTTGGGGACCCCTGCTTTAAGCTCCTGATCTTCAAGTCTATTTATGCTTACATGCTGATTTATGCAGTTACCTGTCCATCAAGTGTCTACATATCATAGGCTGAGCTACATCGATCTTGAGAACAGCTATTGTGGACCACCAGATTCCAAAGTGGATTTTGATTTTGCCTGAATTATCCCTGTAAGAGTTTTCTATCATTGCCATAACACATTACCACAAACCTAAGCTACTTAAACACCATAAATTTATTATCTCACAGTTTACTAGATCAGAAGTCCAGGAACAGCAGGCTGATACTCTGCTTAGGGTGTCACAGGGCAGAAATGAAGGTGCAGGCAGGGCTGTGTTCCTTTCTGGAGGCTCTAAGAATTCACTTCCAATCTCATTCTGGTTGTTGGCAGAATTCAGCTCCATGTGGTTGTAGAACTGATGCGTTATCTCCTTGTGGCTATCTGCTAGTGGCTGCCCTCAGCTCCTAGTTGCTCTCTGCAATTTTTGCATGTTGTTCCCTGCATCTCAGAGCCAGCAACAATTCACTGAACTTTTATTGCACTACTGCTTTTCTTCTGTGTCCTCTTTTTCTGCCACATCTCTCTCACTGACTGTTCTGCCTTCCTCTTTTAAAAGCTCAAGTGATTAGATTGAGCCCACCCGATAATCCAGGATAATCTCCTGTTTTAAGGTCTGTAACCTTAATCACATCTGCCAAGACCCTTTTGCTGTAACATAGTCCAAGGTTCTATGGATTAAGGCACAGTGTGGAAATCTTTGGGGGTTACTGTTCTGCCTGTCACAATCTCAAAGACCAAAATATAAGTAATTATGGGATACTGTGTCCTCATATAGTTACCTTCCTTCTAGAATTATTTATTGTGATTAGTTATTAGCTGCTGCCTGGCTTATCCAGGAACCAGAGGAAGCAGGTGAGATACTAAGATAGGGCAAGGGTAGGGGATGTGTACATGACACATTCGCTTCTCCGGATGTTTCCTTCCATATGCAGAGAGATTCTCTAGCAAAAAACGTTTGGCCTCTCGCACACTGCCTCATTTCCCCCACCATAATGTGACTGATGACTTTGGAGGAGGAACTGGGACGGCATGGATCAGCCCCTGTTAGGGGTCATATTTGGGATCTGTCTGCCTGCAGAGAGTATGAGCACTGGTCTGCCCTTGGCCACATGATAAGCTCAGTTAAATGCTCTGCCTTGTACGTGAAGGACTCTAGTTGTTGCCTGTAATTGAGTATATATGTTCAAATGGATTAAGTTATTCTTCCAGGCCAGTTTAACCATGGACAAGTCAAGTTCAATCTTTTAGATATATTGAGTAACTACTACATGCAGAGTAAAGTACCTGGTGCTATGAAATAGACAAAAATGAATAGTGACTTCTAAATATAAAATAAGACAGTAAAGGTATGTTTTCTCTCTTCTCTCTGAAATCACTCCAATAAAAACAATATAATGAAGGAAAGGGTTGAGAAGGAGGGAGGCAGCGTATATAACTTGATACTGTCACCTTTTATAGTGGGGGAAGGGGAAAGGTGGGTGTCAAAAAATCTAAATCTGATAAATTAAGTAGTATATGTTTAAACATATTTACAGAAACACAAGAAAGTTCTAGAAAAGCTAATAACAATAATATGATTAAATGGAGGGAGGATGGGAGGTGGGAAGAAATACAAATATGTTAGTTTTACCATTACTTAAAGTAGGGAGACAGTAGATGCTGTCTAAAGAAACAGAAGATGTGTTATATTTTATAAATTTTAGTTGTAAATTATGTCACTAGATTAAAAATAGAATGCAAATATGCAGAAGGAAATTTGTATTTAACAAGAGCAAAGAAAAATTAAATAATACAATGAAAGATTGGAAAACACATAAAAATAAGAAGAATAACAGAAAGGTAACAGAACTGAAAGGTATTTCTTATCAAAAAATATAAATGGTATAAGCTTTCCTATTAAAAGATAAAGACTCTCAGGACTTCCCTGGTAGTCCAGTGGTAAAGAATCCGCCTTACATTGCAGGGGATGCAGGTTCGATCCCTGGTCAGGGAACTAAGATCCCACGTATTGTGGGGCAGCTAAGCCCGTGAGCCACAACTACTGAGCCCACACGCCACAACTAGAGAGCCCACATGCCACAAATTACAGAGCCCACATGCTCTGGAGCCTACATGCCACAACTAGAGAAGAGAAAGCCACATGTCACAACTAGAGAGAAGTCCACGCGCCACAACGAAGAGTCTGCACTACAGCAAAAGATCCTGCTTGCCTTAAGGAAGATCCTGCGTGCCGCAACTAAGACCGGATACAACCAAAAAATAAATTAAATGAATAAATAAATAATAAATGAATCTTTAAAAAAAAAGATAAAAACTCTCAAATTGTATCAAAATATAAAATCCAAACATACGATATATATAATAATCACACACTTAAAGCACATTGACAAACAAAGGCTGAAAATGAAAGAATGTATAAAGTCTTATCATACAAATAAAAAGATGATTCACTGAAAAAGACACAAATTGGTTTTCAAACATATGAAACGATCCTACCCTCATAAAAAATGTAATTCAAAATAAAACTACTCTAGAGGGGGCTGTTCACCCATCAAATTAGCAAAGATCAAAAGTCAGATAGCACATTAGTTTTTGGAAGTGAGACTTAACAGGCACTTTCATGTATTGCTGGAAGGACTGTAAATTAGCCCAACATTTATAGAGTGTAACTTGATGTACAAATACATTGACTCTATGATGCAGCAATTCCAGTTTGATGAATTTATCCTATAGCAATCCTCACATGTATGTACAAGGATGCAGTATCAATGCAGTATCACCTGTAAGAGCACATATTTTAAAGTTATTCAATATGTACATTAATCAAACTTATGAAGCCATTAAAAATGAAAATGTAGCTTTCAATGTATTTGTACAAAATGAGTTACAAGATTAAGGGGGAAAGAAAGTGTCCCTATCAAGGGTCATTGCTAGCCCACATGTTGCTTTTGTACAAATTAGAAAAAGATGTTCCCTTCTCCTGCATGGATGCAGTCTTCGCCTGGGTCCATAGTTTGTAAGTGGAGCAGGAGAGGACTTTAGCTCCATATGCCCCTCAACCACACACTCTTATGGAGGAGAGCCTTAACGTGGGTGCCCTGGCTCCAGAGCAAAAACTTGCATTACTTTTAATATGGCATTTAAGAAAAAAGAATGCTGTGGGACTTCCCTGGTGGTCCAGTGGTTAAGACTCTGTGCTTCTAATGCAGGGGGCATGGGTTCGATCCCCGGTCAGGGAACTAAGATCCCGCAAGCCACACAGTGCGGCCAAAAAAAGAAAAAAGAACATTGCACCTTCATTTCTATTATTTTGGTACATAGACATACTATCAAACAATTATCTGAGTAGGAATAATGAATTGAAGATATCTTAATGTAACCCATAAGGAAAATAATAATTGGTGGATCATTAAGATTTAATCATCTAGTGGAAAGAGTAGCATTTTATTTACCAGACGATCTTAATTTGTTTTCTGAATTGAATTAATTAATTAGTTAATTTAGTTCTTAACACCACTTGTTACTTTTGAATAGTATCATTAAAGTTTAAATTAGTAAAGTTTGTAAACAAGGAATTGGAACATGGACCATGGTGTCTCAGATTTGTATCAAACAAATGTTACAATCTATATTTCTATGATGCATCTCTCTATAAATAGGTAGATAGATAGATATTTCATATCAATAAATATAAATGGTATAAGCTTTACTTATATGTGTGTGTATATGTATATATATATATAGAGAGAGAGAGAGTCAATTATCTACAAGTTTGGTCCATATCATACTCAGATATGGTTTGTTTTAAAGGTGTTAAACAAATATACAACAACATTTCAGTAACTTAACACATAATAACCCAATGCAGATGTTCCTGGTTGGTTGGTTGCTTTCCTCTTGAATGATCTGGATACACAGGGCTCTTTCCATCTTGTGCTCTGCCGTGACTTTGGAGTTTGGAGTCCTTGGCATACAACTGACAGAAAAGAAAAGAAAGAGTGGAGAATCCTTCCTCTTAAAAGCCTCAGACAGGAAGTGACAACTATCACTTCTACTCTTATTACATTGGTGAGATCTAGTCTTATGGCCGCACTTAAATACAAAGGCTGCTGGAAATGTCTGAAGCTCCACAGATGTCAACCAAGAACAATGCTATACCATGAAAGGGGGAGCATGAATTTTTGATGAATAGCTAAATATCTCTGCCATAGAGTTGAATCTGACTGAATAATAACTTTGAATTTAGATGTTTGGCATTTTGTGAACCCAGGATTGACCTATACATGGGATGGAAGATTTAAGCGGAATACAGTACCTGATGATTCTTGTTTTTTGGTGTAATTATAATTTTATGATAAATCATGTTATCTTGATTAAGTCAATTACTACTATTCCTCTTTTTCCTTCAACATTCTTCTTTTTTGTTGTTTTTTTGTTTCTTTTTCTTTTTAAAATTTTTTTATACAAGTTTTAAAGGTTACTTTCCATTTACAGATATTACAAAATATTGGCTATATTCCCCATGTTGTACAATACATCCTTAAGCCTATCTTATACCAAGTAGTTTGTACCTCCCACTCCCTCCCACTCCTACATTGCCTCTTCCCCTTCCCCAGTGGTAACCATTAGTTTGTTCTCTGTATCTGTGAGTCTGATTCTTTTTTATTATGTTCACTAGTTTGTTGTATTTTGTAGATTCTACATATAAGCAATATCAGTATTTATCTTTATCTGACTTATTTCACTTAGCATAATGCTCTCCAAGTCCATCTATGTTGCTGCAAATGGCAAAATTTCATTCTATTTTAAGGCTGAGTAGTATTCTGTTGTATATATATACCACGGCTTCTTTATCCATTCATCTGTTGATGGACGCTTCCATGTCTTGGCCATTGTAAATAATGTTTACAGCTTCTTTTGAAGAGTCAGAAGATTAGGTGATCCTGGGCTCACATTCCTGCATGTCTCCCTCTGCTGAAGCCCTTTAGGTGGGGTAGGATGCTTTCTTTAATCCCAGTCTCCACTACTCTCTATTGTATCCTTCACATGGAGGCCATATGACAGTAGCCATTTACCACTGCACTTATGCTGATTTTTTTTCTTAACAAGAAGAGTGAGATATTTCTCACCTCTATATGTATTTCTTTCAAAAATGGGAAATATTGACTATAGTTCCCTGTGCTGAAAAGTAGGTCCTTGTTGGTTATCTATTTTACAGTACCTGATGATTCTTGAAAGACTTGCCTACATGTGTAGTCCCCTTCTCTGTGATTCTTCAACACACTTCTGCCTGAAGTTTATTCCCAAACTTGGACAATCTCAGTCAAAAATATACTGAGCTCGTCTGCAAATTCAACCTGCATTTATCATTCTTTATATTCATGGACCTTCATGGCAGCTGACCCTGTTGACTGCTTCCTCTTTCATAGCTCTCTCTTCTTTGTCCATTCTTACTTCTTTTCTCACCTCTTCTGGACATTTCATCTCAGATCTCTTCCCAGGTTTCTTCTCCTAATGCTCCTTAAATGTTAGTGTTCCTGGTAGGTTAATCCTGACTCAACACTCTTCCTCTTCCAAACCTTCCTTGAATGATCTTATCCTTCCTAAGATTAGAACCATCACCTGTATGCAGTTAGTGCTCAGATTTGTATCTCTGGATGTTATCTCTAACCTGAGCTTCAGACCATGCTTCCATGCTGGACATTTTTCCTGGACATCACAAGAAAACTTTCATTGAGTCTAAACATACCTCTTTCTAAACTTTCTCCTCCTCTAATATTTTTTGTCTTAACAATGAGACTCTACTTATCCAGTTATATAAGCTAAAAAATTCATGCTTGACCCTATTTATTTTATCCCCATTAAATTAATCATAAGCATGGCTGTCTTATTTTACCTCTTGAATATACTTCAAATCCATTCCTTTTTATTCATTTCTTATTATTATTGCCTTAATTTGGAACTTCAAAATTCTCTGGATTACTGAAATCATCTCATTTTGGGTCCCCTACTGCAGTCCTCCTCTCTTTAGATTGCACACATTTGCTAATACTGATTCCACCCCCGACCTAGTGGCTCAGAACATCCTGAATTGGGTTGGGATTTTCAATTTGAGTTTTTACAGATCTTAGGTAATTTTGATCACCAGCCAAGTTTGGAAATCACTGTCCTAGAATGAGTCCTGTGAGCAAGCCATAAGTAGCAGGTTATATAGCAATCAAGCCCTGTGTATATTTTCAGGCCTTTATAGATTATCTCTTGGTTTTCCAAGCCCTGAAAACAACAAAGGAGTGACACTGAGGCTCTGATGTGATATATCTAGTTCCTTCAGCTTCTTCAAGTTCAATTCAATTGGCATCACTACAGAGTGACTGAATTGGAGGAACACTTGGGCCATACTGTGAATTTTATACACCCCTATGTTCAGTGCATTAGTCAAGTCACAGAAGTTTTTCATCAGGCCATGTCAGGCAAATATTAAGGAATGAATCAATACACTGGCAAACTGGGATCCAATGGGGGGCTACTGTATAACCTTGATGCTGAGCTGTGAATGCCATCACTCAGTAGAAAGAGAATACAGTAGGGAATGGATGAGTATGTGTCAGTGTTTCTTAGATTGGCTACTTTATGATAAAGGGAATTTGTTGGGAGGATATTGGGGAGCTCATCAAGTTGGCTGGAGGTAGAAGAAAGGGCTGGTCAATGAGCAGAAACCAAGGAAGCTTGGAGGTCTAAGAAGCAGAAAACAGAGCAGTCATGTCAGTAGCAGAAACAGGCTGGTCAAAACACTGCCACCATGACAGCTAGATGGAAGACCCCCAAGAGCTCATGCTGGCCCTGTCTACCTTGGTTAACATCTAAAGATCTACTTGGTCAAACTAAGGTTGTTGCCAGCCCCCTTGATGGCGCCAGTGCCAGGGACAGAGTGGATTCAGTGGGAGGCAGAAATAGGACTAGCCCAATAAAGAGGAGCTCATTTTCCAAAAGGAAGACAGGGTCCTGTTACAAGAAGAGAATAAATGCTAAGCAACCAATGACTGACAAATATCCATTGCCGTGCACCTAAGGAAATAAAGGGGAGAAAGAAAAAAGATGGGGAAACAAGACTGAGGAAGTAGGGAAAATATTAGGTTCACACATCACACAAACAGCCACATGGGAATTTTATTTTGTTTCCCTTTGTTTTTATTACTTTTTAAATTAATCAAAAGAAAATCCCTTATGGACTTGATAACAATACATCTGGTCCTAATAATCCAAGAAATCTCTATTTATAGACATTGAATGTGTTGCTGAAATTAAACATAATGCATGAACAAAAATTGCAAGATAGGTTTAGGTTTTGACTTTTCAATAAAGTATACCACAAAGGGAATAAAGAAATTCTTTTCTCAAATTAATGGTGAATTATTTTGTCATGAGAATAGGAGCTTATATTCATTTCACTGAAAGCACATAAATTGTTCTAGACAAGAAAAACAAAAGTAGCCCAAGGCAGTATTTTCATTATAAAAAAAGGCACATGTCCATGAATATCTAGTTTAATATTAACAAAAGTCATTCAATTAGCTATGCATGTGCCATTGTTATGAATATGTATTCGTGTCTCAGCTAAGTAACACTGATATCTTTTATTCACCAGTTCAGAGATTCAGATGTTATAAACATTACCCTTCTTGCCCTGGTGTGACATAAGGGATTTGAGTCCAAAAAAGACCCGACACTTCCCACCACTGGATATGCAAATTTCTTTAGAAATTTCAACTTTCTGTTATGGAAATTGCCTTTGTTGTTTGCTGATTTTATTTCTTCTCTAAAATCATTAAAAGAAGAACAATCCTGATGAGTTAACATTGGTTCTTTAATAATAGCAATTTTTAAAGATCTAAAAAATGGTTTCCTTTTTCTTATCTTTTGCAATAGCTCTAAGAGGCCCAAAGAAAGAGAAAAGCATGTAAAATGCAGGTGAATGAGACTGTTTAGAGCAGGGATAACAAATTCCCTTGTCTATGACAGACTTTGCTAATCATTTCAGGTCCTCTTTCCTGCTAAGCCCAGATGTGGTTTCTGTATCCAAAACTCAATTCTTAAGTATGTACTTTTGATCTATAGGACTTGGCATGTAAGATGAAACATACTTGCTATACATAATTTAGATCAATGCAGTTCATTCAGGAAAAAAACAAGGCTTTTCATGCTACTCTATTTAGAAGATTTATACAGCAACAATGACTCAACAGCCTCAATTTCCATCATTTGGAAAATCTTATACTGTCCAACCATTAGTGACTTAGAATCTCTTATTTTCCCTTCTCTCAATTTTGACTTCTCCCACCACCACTGAGAATGGATTGTCTAAACCCTTACATCCTTTCTCTTCTGGGCTTTTATCGTCTTTTTATCTTTTCCCCTGACCAGGCATTTCTTATTTCAGCAACCTCTGTACTAGAAATGAAACATGCACACACACATTAATTTTATATGCTCCCAAAAATTTCTGGTTCAGAGAATGAAGTGTCTTCTTAAATATATATACGTATTACCTGTAGATTTCCATTGTTTAAGCTTTACCTACTCTCTACCCTCTTAAATAAATTCTATTCATTATTGACAATTAAATTATTAAGTTCTCGAAATATGCAAAGTTTCATTTGAAAAACACACCAGAAATAATCTAGCAAAGGTATTTTCATGTTTCATATACCATCCTCCTTGGTTTTTCAACAAGAAATCCTATCAAACAAAATCTGTCTTTAGGAGGGTGGAAATCTCTTCTAGTTAGGCTCAAACACTGCCTTCCTTCTTTACCTAGGCAATTCCTACACCTTTATTCTTGTTTCAGATAGAGTTCAAGGGTCACTTCCTCAAAGAAGCTTTCCGTCCTTGACCTCCTAGTTTAGTTTCAATTCCCTTACTAATTTCTAGTGACTAGTGCATAAGATGATGTTCTTTTCTTTTATTTACCTGTGCTATGCATTCATTGCTGCAATTTTTTCTATTACTGTTTCTACTACTAGACTGTAAACTTTGTGAGATTAGGAGCTGTATCTGCTTTTGCTTTACATTATCTCCCCAGGGCCTAACATAGTGCCTAGACCTATACTTGTGACTCAATAAATAATGGTTGAATGAATTAGTAAGTATTTCACTTCAAGGTATGGATGACTTATGATAGTTTAATATGTCCTATCTACTGAGTGCATTTGCAGGCCAGAGGAGAAAATATCTTAACCCAAAGGGATCTCCAATGGAAACTTTCAACCACATGTGACAGGACAAAGAGAAAACTTCTCCTGGGAAGGAGGTAAAGCTCCTTCCTTCCACTCTTCAATGGATGCCGCATAAAGGGCCTTCTAGTTCTCTGGATAGGACATCTAGGATAACTGCCTGCATTCCCAGAATGCTTCAGATTCCAGATTCCAGCTGCATTTCTGTGAATGTGAGCTTTCATCTTCCTCCTAATGGCCCCTCTAGGGCCTCAACAGGTTGATGGGTCCACATCCAGCAGCTAGGTTAGAGTTAGGAGATCGCTTAAGCAATGGGATAGCAATGTTCTCCTGGCCTAGGGCTCAGAGTGACCAGGTTAACATGGGATCCTTAGTACTGTCAGGCGTTTTTCCCCTTTTTTGCACCTTAGGTCAACATCATAAAAGTGACTAAAATTGCTGTCCTCAGTTGGTATGGAATTAAGGAGAAACTTTGGTCCTTATAACCATTAAAGCCTTAATTAACTCAAAAATGGGAATTCATTACCTCCCATGTAGCTTGTGCTCTAGCTTTCAAATTACATCCCTGCCACAGGCCTGGACCTGCAGTCCCCCTTCTAACCAAAAGGTGTTTTGCCCTCCAGAGTGGTCAGCAGACAATCTTGTCTCTTCAGGAAGGTAGTAGTCAACTCTTCACTGAACGATGCTTCCCTTTGTCTAGGTGGACGGAAGTAATACAGTATTTTTTTAAAAATTATTATTTATTTATTTATTTACTTTTGGCTGTGTTGGGTCTTCGTTTCTGTGCGAGGGCTTTCTCCAGTTGTGGCAAGTGGGGGCCACTCTTCATCGCGGTGCGCGAGCCTCTCACTATTGTGGCCTCCCTTGTTGCGGAGCACAGGCTCCAGACGCGCAGGCTCAGTAGTTGTGGCTCACGGGCCCAGCTGCTCTGCGGCATGTGGGATCTTCCCAGACCAGGGCTCGAACCCGTGTCCCCTGCATTGGCAGGCAGATTCTCAACCACTGCGCCACCAGGGAAGCCTAGTAATACAGTATTTGATCTTTAGGAAAATGCTGGAAAATCCCGCTGCACTGTGAAAGGCAAATTATAAATTCCTTGGAAAAAGGACTGTCTTACCTATTTCTTGTGGCCGGCCCAGTGCCTAACAATTATTCATACTAAGTAAAAATTGTTATTGGTTAACTGGTTGTTTTGCAGATGGATTAAATTGACATTGTCGGTCAGGGTGCCCACACTGTGATAAACAAGACTTGAGAGTAGTGGTTCCCTGAGTTGCTGGTGCTAGAGAGAGTGTTTAATGAGAGCAGGTTACCAAGCTGCACCCCCCAAAATATTACAGCTCATGGTGTATGCGGTGGAGCCTTGAAAGCCAGATTTCATAAAGCTTCCCTACATGACTCACCACGCTGGATCAAATCTAAAATACAATCAGCTGTAGAAGGGAGCATTATTTGCTTATCTTTAAAAAGAAAAAGAAGTTGTCAGTTAACCTGTGCCTTGGTACTTGTGATGTCATTGGTCAGAAGCTGCAGCTGGATTTTGGAGTTGTGAAAAAGTATAAACATGAAATGCTGATTTAGAGCATTTGGAGTGACTCCGAGGACGTACTGATATTGGGGTTAACCATGAAGCAACAGCATGAAGGCCAGAGGAGAAGAGGGTAAGAGTGTACTATTAATCTGAGGAAAACTTGCAGTTGGTTTCTATCTGTCAATGAATAAGGTTGCAAACTGCTAGGGTGAATCTATTTTTTTTGTACCTCAAATCTTAGAATGCCAGGTCAAGCGACACTCTTGGTTTGCCTTACAAAATCATTTTACAAAAAGCATAATGAAAATGAAATGCTTAACCATGTGTAGTTGTTCATTTTGATTTTTTTTGAAGGGAAAAATGTACAAAAATGTGACAGTCTTATAATTAGAGCCTATATGAACAGGAAGTGATATTTATATAAATGGTCAAGTGGGTCTGTGGTAACGATTTGGTTCTAACAACCTGTGTTCAGTTGGGTAGTCATTCTTTATCAGCTCTGTCCAATAGAAATATAATGCAAGCCACAAAGGAAACTTTGAATTTCCTAGTAACTGTGTTTCAAAAAGTTAAAAGAAACAGGTGAAATTAATGTCAATAATATATTCAGTGCAGCATATCCCAAATATTGTCATGTCAACATCTACTTAATAAAATAATAATGAATGAGTTATTCAACATTATGTTTTTCATACTGTCTTCAGACTCTGGTGTGTATTTTCCACTTCAATCAGTTTTGACTGACCACATTTCTAATGCTCAGTAGCCACATGTGGCTGCCATATTGGATAGTGTAGCTTTATAGTCTCTCTGGCAGTTTATGTATCTCTAAATTAGAAGAGCATCTGTCCCTCTGTAATTCCTCTGTGGCAGTGTAGTGGGAAACTTCCTGGAATGGGGTGTTGAATTCCCTTAGAGGAAAGATTTCTCTCCCATTTCCTATTTTCATAGTTAATTATCAACATAAATACAAAATAAGCATGATTATGTGTTGATGGAAATGAAGCTTGTATGCATAGCTTTACCTAATTCAGAAACAAATTATTTTACTTTGACATAGTCTTACGTATATACATATTTTACATATAGATATAGCAGACACATTTGTGTGTCTCAAATTCAAATGTCAGTCTCAAATTCAGACTCAGATTTTGCTCATCTAAGACTGAATTGGTAGCTGAAATACAGGGGATACAAAGAAATGTAAGACACACAGTCGCTTTCCTCCAGGAATTTACACTGTACTTAGGGAGAAATGGATGAGGCCCAATGAGCTCTAAGATGGTGCCCAAATTACTTTGGCATACTGGAATTCTGTGATGTTAAATATAACATGAAATAAGCAGGATATTAGCTGGGTTTTATATGTCCTTTTGGCCAGTAGGAATTTTCATTATAATGAGTTCATGTAATGAGATGACTTGTAGTCATACTGAGTACCAATTCTGATGCCATAGATTTTTGATTTTTCAAAGAATTTCAAAGCAACTCACAGCACCACTAAACAGGATCCTGCTGATTATCATCTTAGTTTTTATGTTGGTTCTTAACAAAGCAGATATGTTTGCCCTTGGAAAGACACAACTGCAAAAATACAGAGTATGATGATTAAACAAGAACAAAATCAAATTAACTACTATGAACCACAGAAATGACTAAGGACAAGCTATATTCCGCATAAACATGTCCTAAATTTAACTTTTCCTCTAGAAGAATTTCCAAGTCAAAGTAACAGACTGCATGCCCATGGAACCACATTATCAGACCCTGCCAACGGGCAGCCACAGGACCTTTGCATAGCTCTCTCTTCCTTTGACAACCTTGCCTGGTTACTGCTAGATTTGTAAGTCTGTGGTTGGTTGCGGGTTCTGCAAAAATTTCCTGAATAAGAAGAGGAAAAGAAGATTCCCTGTTCATTTACTTGTTTCAATTTAATACCAGGTTAAGAAATTCTGCTTCCGAGTGAAACCCTGTTTTCTGAGCTGATCATTCAAACACACTGCAGTCGGAGAAGCCAAATGGAGAAACGCAGTGATGAAATATCCAAGATTAAAAGCCCATTTTATTTCAGTTCTTTTGAATCCACTTTCACTCATTAGTCTTTTATTGTATATCCTTCTCCAAAATTGCCTGACGTCTTATGGTTCTGAGGAGAAAACAGAAAAGGTTCTTGACATCTGATCAGAAGCCAAATTATTGAGTAGATTTACATCTTACCATAATGTTGGCTTAGAGTATGTATGTCTCTCATCAAGCTCCCATAACCTTCCCTCTGACTTAAACTACAGGTAATCAATTCCATGGCAATAGAAAGAGACTTACCTATTTCTTGGAAGCGAATAGAACAAACAAATGTTTGGACAACCGCAGCTGTATTAATATACATGAGAAAGAAACAGCTAGTGTTATTCTACAGAAATGAATGAATGAATAAATAAATAGACTCTAAGCACTTTATTCTTCTCACATAATTTCTTCTCAGTGACATTATTGAACAGGCTGTTGAAAACAAACATCGTTAAATGAGAAAAGAAGAGCAGCCGCCTTTCTGATTCCCTGCTGCAACATTTTCCAATGATGAATGCTCCCTAAATGGATTGAGCTTCTTGAAAAAGAAGTCTGAGAGAAATTTGATGTGGCCCCCTGACCCCTGGTAAGCACATGTATCTTCACCTGTCACACAACACACTGGCGCTTGCTTACTTTTCAGCAAAGACTATTGATTTTGCTTATTGGCTGCAGGTGAGTCCATAAAGAACAAATTACAAAGTCAGAGGTCCACAGTCAGCAATTGCTTGCATGATAACAGGGGCTTCACTCCACCCGCACCGTTCACCATGAACATCCTCAGCAGCCCAGCCAAAGGAGAAGGCTGGGTAAGAAACCTGGGATGTATTTTCAATGGCTGTAAAGTCAGTGTTATATACAAAGGTTTCTGTGAAGGATGAAAATGCAGGAAATTGGCTACAACTGTGGTGGGTAGGGCATATATATATATATATATATATATATATATATATATATATATGTGTGTGTGTGTGTGTGTGTGTGTGTGTGTGTGTGTGTGTGTGTGTGTGTGTGTGTGTGTGTATGTTTGTAGATACTGGATGGGAAGCAGAACCTTAAAGTAAAGAAGAGATACCATTCTGGATGTAGAAAAGGAAGCATAGAATGGGCGTTTGGTGCACCTGTGAAATTGTCCTTTCTTGAAGCTTAAAAAAAAACATGTAGACTGATATAAGTATATTTCTACTGTAGAGAGTTTATGGTCTGGCAGTTTCTGCAGATAACTTCCAGGCCAAAGAGTCTATGATTTTCTTATAGAGATTTAAGAGTGTCAGAACATGTTTCTTCTGTAACTAAACAAAACCTATGAGTTGAACTTTTAAATAAATAAACCAAAATAAGATGGAAAGCAATGTGACTCAACTTGAAGCCACTGCAGTGACAGCTTTTCCATCAATTCATTTCCATCAGCACCTTAAATGGTTTAATCTATTTGATCAAGCATGCAGTAATCTGAATTTTTTGTTTAAACTCCTCAAAACTTTTTCCAAGTAAACATTTTCATCAGGATTATAGTCCAAAATTTGATGAGCACTATAGCCAATAGCCTAAGTAACTGGGGGAAATTAGTGGATGTTACTTAAAATAATGAGATAACCTGACACTTTTTGACCAAAAATTATAGTCTAATTTCAAAAGTCTAAACACCAAGACACTAATAATTAAAGAGACATAGGATTAAAAAAATACATGTCATAAAATTCATAGATCATTCACATAAGCGAATCTCCTAGCACTTCTGATTCTTCAGAGGGCAGATGTTAAGAGACGAGTCACGTTCTGGAGGCATAAAATTATTGATGGATATGGAGATGGAAAGGGACTCCATTCGGAGTAGTCGTACAGCTTGATCAGGAAAATAAATATTGGAGAAACATATCTGAAAGCTATCACCAGGTCAAGTTGGCCACATAGGTAACCAATAAGAAGAACCACTGCAGAGTCTTGAAATTCAGGTGTGTGCTTCGTTCCTATCTTATAGCATAAAAATGAAAATCTAGTTTGACTTTGGTACGTATTTGCTGACAGTCCTTTACTATAATTGAGGGGATGCCATGCTAAGGAGACTGAAATAGCTGCACGGAAAGAAAAACTTCTAAATATACCTTCCCACAAGGCACGGGCTCTTATGAATATTACTCTGCATTAACATCACTTTGACAGAACTGCTGAGCTAGATTGCAGTTTTAAATGAAAACTAAAATCCTGGTCACTTTATTTCCGGTGACACCATAGAGATTCCCAGGTAAGCTCACCCCAGAGAGAGTTTTCAAGAAATGTTTGGCTATGCAAATTACCTGCTACAATGGATTTCGATGCTAAAGCTTGTGGGAGGATTATGTGAGTTTGGAATGAAAATGACAAGTCCAGCTTGGGGCTCAGGGTAGGAAACATGGTTGAGGGTTATTGCCTGCCCTCATAGGCCCTATAAAACACACAGAATGTCGAGCAAGGAAAAGTCTCAGACTTCAAAGCCCAAGTTCTTACATTCCCATGATGCTCTTCCTAACCTTCCTCTAATCCCCCGTGGAAGCCCATGGCCCTCCAGCACATGGCTTTTTTGCACCGTCAGGTGGATGGAATGAGTTTGTCATCATCTTCAGCTAGTATTATCTGTGAACTGATTTGGGGATTGAGAGAGGAGTTGGGACATTTATGGTCTTCCACAATGATTGCTGTTGCTAATTCTGCTGTGAAATATGTGAAGCATCTGGAGAGGGAATTCAGTAAAGTGTGGCCAAAATAGCATTCACTTTATGCCCTAGCTTCTGGCACCATTTAAGACAGCACTGAGACAGATCATATGACCCCAGCCCTTGCAAGACCTCATCACTTTTCATGGGAGAACTGAAAAGTGCTGATCCTGGAGCGTTTATGCTGATGGAACACAGATAAAAATCTGCAGGTGTAACTTTTTTAAAATTTAGTACATGAAGCATAAAAAATATATCAGTACCACCATACATCATCCAGACCCAACTTCAACACCATGTTATAGATATAAAAACACCCATCAGACTCTTTCAGTGTATGAAAACTCATAAATGGAGCTATTCCATAACAAATAGTAGGTTAAAATGCCCTTTTTGTATTTTTAAAGGATAGCAAGCAAGGTATTTACTTATTATAACCCGAAGAGGACACATCATTTCAATGTAAAGATATCAAATATAACTTATACATCTTGTCATCATCTAATCTTTCATTGGTTGAGAGCTTGTACTATAGAATGCTGGAAGAAGTATTGAGGGAGAAGAAAAAGAAAAGGATAAAGAAGATGCATAATGTTGTAAGAACCAGAAGTGGAAACAGCTAAGATGTAGGTGAGCAGAGAAGAGAAAATAGGAAGCCCTAACTGAAGGATGACCTTCTGGAGGGGAAAGAAGGTTAGGTCCTAATTTCCTCACCTATAAAGTGAACTGAACTAGATTTTGAATCCAATTCAAAACTCATTCCTAAAATGGTACTGATGAACCTAGTGGCAGGGCAGGAATAAAGACGCAGATGTAGAGAACAGACTTGAGGACACAGCGGGGGAACAGGAGGCTGGGATGAAGTGAGAGAGTGGCATGGACATATATACACTACCAAATGTAAAATAGAGAGCTAGTGGGAAGCAGCTGCATTGCACAGGGAGATCAGCTCCGCGCTTTGTGACGACCTAGAGGGGTGGGATAGGGAGGGTGGGAGGGAGGCCCAAGAGGGAGGGGATATGGGGATATACGTGTACATATAGCTGATTCACTTTGTTGTACAGCAGAAACTAACACAACACTGTAAAGCAATTATACTCCAATAAAGGTGTAAAAAAAGAAAAAGATGTTTTTCGCTAACTCTAAGTTGGTAATCATGTTGCAATATATAAATAGATTGAATCAACATATTGTACACCTTAAACTTACACAATTTTTTTTAACCTTGCTCTTTTATTTTTTTAAATTAAGTAATTAATTTTTGGTTTTGGCTGCATTGGGTCTTCGTTGCGTGTGGGCTTTCTCTAGTTGCGGTGTGTGGACTTTCTCTAGTTGCGGTGAGCGGGGCTACTCTTCATTGAGGTGCGTGGGCTTCTCATTGCGGTGGCTTCTCTTGTTGCGGAGCACGGGCTCTAGGTGTGCGGGCTTCAGTAGTTGTGTCTCGCGGGCTCTAGAGCACAGGCTCAGTAGTTGTGGCGCACAGGCTTAGTTGCTCCGCGGCATGTGGGATCTTCCCAGACCAGGGCTCAAACCCATGTCCACTGCATTGGCAGGCAGATTCTTTTTTTTTTTTTTTTTTAACATCTTTATTGAAGTATAATTGCCTTACAATGGTGTGTTAGCTTCTGCTTTATAACAAAGTGAATCAGTTATACATATACAATATGTTCCCATTTCTCTTCCCTCTTGCATCTCCCTCCCTCCCACACTCCCCATCCCACCCCTCTAGGTGGTCACAAAGCACCGAGCTGATCTCCCTGTGCTAGGCGGCTGCTTCCCACTAGTTATCTATTTTACATTTGGTAGTGTATATATGTCCATGACACTCTCTTACCCTGTCACATCTCACCCCACCCCCTCCCCATATCCTCAAGTCCATTCTCTAGTAGGTCTGTGTCTTTCTTCCCGTCTTGCCACTAGGTTCTTCATGGCCTTTTTTTTTTTTTTTTTCCCTTAGATTCCGTATATATGTGTTAGCATACTGTATTTGTTTTTCTCTTTCTGACTTACTTCACTCTGTATGACAGACTCTAACTCCATCGACCTCATTACAAATACCTCCATTTCATTTCTTTTTATGGTTGAGTAATATTCCATTGTATATATGTGCCACATCTTCTTTATCCATTCATCTGTCGATGGACATTTAGGTTGCTTCCATGTCCTGGCTATTGTAAATAGAGCTGCAATGAACATTTTGGTACATGACTCTTTTTGACCTATGGTTTTCTCAGGGGGCAGGCAGATTCTTAACCACTGCAACCAGGGAAGTCCCACTTACACAATTCTATATGTCAATTATATCTAAATTAAAAACAAACAAAACAAATAAACAAAAAACCACTTAAAACTACCTAATGTACCATTTAAAATAGAAGGAAATTCTCTGGGGTAAAGGAAATCTTATGTCTCAATTGATAGATAAATAGATGTAAAGTTTTCATATATATTTAAAAACTCATCTAATGTACACATAAGATCTGTGAAATTCACTACATGTAAATTATATTTCCAATTTTTAAAAAATGAGGAAAAAAAGAAAAAAAAAGAGAGAATTGAGGGTCATATCATCCAATTATATACCAAAAAAAACCACAAAACCCGTCATTCCTAGAAACTCAAAAAAATGAAGATTGGAAAACAAGTAAACAAACAAAAAACAAACAGACAAAGAAAGAAAATGAAGGTTGGGCATGCAAAGATAGTTTGTATGGTTGAAAGATAGGCAGATCCATTTTTCCTACCTTAGGAGGACTTGCAATGAATCACAGATATAAAAATAAAATTGTTTTGGAAATAATGGGCATATTTACATGATTCCTGTGTCTTGAGGAATTCAGAGCACTTTAGCAAATATATCCCATTCTATACTGGTTGAAAACATTAAGGTAATTTCTTATCTAGAAAAAGAGATACCCTCTCAGAGCACGAGAGGCTATATAGGCAAAAATCTCACCCAGGGTTTTTGACATCATCTGGTACCAAATTTAGATTCCCAAATCTAAATCCTCAGCTCCTTTCAACTGCCTACTCACACTTAAGATACCCAAAATTCATGCCATCTTTAACCCAACGCCACCCACTAACTTCTTTTTCTGCCCTCAATTCCATCGCTCCATGAATGGGACAACCAATACTTGAGATGGAAACACTGGAGTCATTTTTGTTCCTTTTGTTCCCCATATCCTCAGTCACAGGGCCCCACAAATTTTATGCCTAAATAATCTGTGCTACCATCTTCCTCCTCCAGTTCCATTGCCTTAATTGAGGCCTCCTTAATGCCTTCTCTGGATGATTGCACTTCCTAACTTCCTAATGCCTTAAATAACACCCACCTCCCTTGACAAGTTACCCTCACTGTTGCCAGCGAAATCCTGCTAAATGAAAATCTGCTTATGTTACTCTTTAGCATTAAATATTTCAGTGGATCCCTATCACCCTTTGGAATCAAATCCAAATTCCTTAGGTTGGCATGATGGAAAGTTCATCATCTGACCTCTAACTCCCTATTTAGCTCATCTTCTTTTAAAGGCCTGCATTCACCCATATTCATGGTCTACTGCTTCAAGCTAAAGGAAACTACAGATCATTCCTCTGCCTTCCTCCTCCTGCTTTCCTTGGCCCATTCACTGAACAATAAGTACAGAAAAAACATAGAACACATAGGCCAACGATTCCTAGCCTTAGTTTTAAGATAAACCCAGGCAAACCACGTTTTTAGACTCCTCGCCACCTCAACACATCTCTCTCATAAGCTTTTTTCTTCCAGACCAAAAGCCCTTTGAGGTTTCAGACCGTTATATCTGTTATGGGCTCTGAAAAACTCATTTTGATACTCAGAGCTGAGCTGAGTTTCTTCGTGAAACCCTGGCTCTGCCTTCTCTTTGAAGTTATGAATGATGTTAATTTTATGAGTGGAAAGCTATGTATAGGTCAAGTAGGAAACTCTAAGGGCTACTGGAAATTGAAAAAGACATCAGGTAGTGTTTTAAGATTATTTTTTCTTCTACAGTAAGTCCCCTATATACGAACCTTCAAGTTGCAAACTCTCAAAGATGAAAATGTGCGTTTGCATGTCCAATCACGTAAGTTAGTTCACCAGTCTGATGTACATTGTCACATGCGTGCATCCTCTACAAGTGGTTGTGCTTTTGTGTACTTTACTGTACAGTACTGTATAGAGTACAGTAGTACAGTATCTTTATTTCAAGCCCAGGATGTCCTGAAGCAAGCGTAAAAGCAGCAGTGATATAGCGGGTACTACTGTACTTTACAAGGTACTGTACTATGAGATTAAAAATGTTTTCTTTATTTTTTGTGTTTTTTATGTATTATTTGTGTGAAAAGTATTATAAACCTATTCAGTACAGTACTATATAACCGATTGTGTTAGTTGGGTACCAAGACTAACTTTGTTGGACTTAATTAACAAATTGGATATACGAAAGCACTCTCAGAATGGAACTCATTCTTATGTAGGGGACTTGCTGTATAAGATCTTATCAGGAAAACAGCAGGCTCTGGTCTAGGATATCTGACTTCCTAGGAAACCACTGAATCATTTCAAAACAATGAAAAGCCATCCCTAAGAATCCCAACGACTGTCTGTGAAGAAGCTCCTCTAGTGCACCAACTTGTACTCCACGAAGATATAATATTTATGATGGATTCAGAATTTATAAAAGATAATGTCCCAGCCTAACATGAAATTTAATAGCACACATCCATTTGTTTGTGGATGTTTAAAGGATTAAAAGAGTATATCTCTCCATGTGGCACTTGGTGAAAACTGGTGTTTGGGTGGCCCCTGAAGGGAAGAGAGGGACTTTTATTTCTCTCTGCAAGAGCAGTGGTGACACTATCTTTGCTTCTGTGAATCCAGGAGAAGTTTTATTATGTTCAGAGAAGTCAGAAAGGAGCCAATCAGGATGATGGTCTGAAAACAGAGCCAAGTAAGACAAAACAATGAAGTGTTTTGGGGTGCCTTTATTAATCTCTTGTAGATGCCTCATTCAATCCTGGAGAAAAATGAGAAAAAAAAAAACAAACCAGAATTCTACAAGTAACAAAATTAGCACCTAAGGGAATCATATAATTTGTGTTTAAAAAAAAAAGTCACTTCAAGAAACAACTCTCTTATATTCAAATGGAGTTATTTCTTCAATCATTACCAGGTATGGACACTCAAATGAAATTTTATTAGTGCTTTCCTGCTGTTTGATCTCTGATTCAAACTGTGATAATGGTTTTCTCTCTGTTATTACCAAATGATATGAAATTCTGTAAGTAATTGTTTAAGAAGCAAACATCCTACAAAAGTGTGTTTTTCCAACTCTCAGGACAGACATAAACCAACTTTTTTATTCTGCAGCTTGAAAATTTCCTAAAAGACTATTAGTTTTACCTGAATTTCCAGAAGCAAAATTCAATGTGGTAAATTAACTGTTCAGAAAGCTTATATAGGAAAAAAAATGCTTCCATTATATAGATCTCTACGATAATCAGTAATATTGCTTTAACATAAGGGGCTATCCATTACTTTAGTAGGGCTCGTTCCTTGGCTGAATCACAGAAGCAGGCGAAGAATCTCCCTTGCCTTACAGAGTCCCTTCCTTCAAGTTTGGCTCAACTTTGTGCCCTAAACTTAAGAAAGCCAATCAGAAACCAGGACTACTCTTTCCTGCATTACAATTTATACAGGGATCCTAAGAGATTTCGCGTGTTATTGTTATTTATTTCTGCAACAGTCCCAAGTACCACACTTAGACCTTACTCCACCCTTTTGCAAATTATGGGTTCTCAAAAAAGAATTGTCAGAATTTACATTTATTAAAACTATTCTTAATTCTAGAGTACACACAGAACCCTCTCAAGAGGAATATTGCTCTGTATCCTTACTGTAGGATCTACCCCCAAAAACCCTAATGTGCTTGAGGAATGACAAATATCTTATTTAGACTCCTGGATATCAAATCTTTTGGGAACTTTGATTTCTAGAAAATTTCCCAAGTACTCCTTGGTAGTACATTATCGTTACTGCTAATAATAGCTAACACTTCTTGAGTGCTTATTATGGGCAAAGCTGTATCTTACTTAATTCTTATAGCAATCCTGTAAAGTAGATCCTCTTACTATCCCTTAGTTTACAGATAAAAGTAGGCTTCCAGTGTGCTGCTAAGAACATTATTACCAAGACTGTAAGTACCCATTAGCGACTCATGTCTCCAGAACATTGAAACTGAAATAAGTCCTCCAGAGTTTCAGAGTCTTACCACCCACATCGCTTTTAAACATTATAGCATTTTCCCCCGTGGGTCCCAGTCCTGTGTAGATCTAATGTTTCAGAAAATGTGATTCCTCTTAAAGATACACTCTTCATCCAGTGGGTATCTGTGCTCACTTTCTCTGTGAAATGCTTTACCTTAAAGAACAAACAAGGTTTGGTGAACATGCCAGTTGAAAAATATGCTCAATACTGAAGATTGTTGATGCTTCTCAAATAATAGGATTATTGTTGATTCTAATGATGAAAGAATAGAGCCTAAGATTATTGTTAGTCTTCATTTTTAGCACTTCCTGTCATTTATATCAAGTTTTGTTATGAATATCAATTAGCCATCATTGTAGACAACTTCAATTTGTCTCCCAAAGATCTTATCTTCCTTTTCAACATGCCCATAAGATTCTCCATACTGACAAGAAGTCACAATCAGATCTGGAACAATTTTCTTTCTCTTTGCCCACTCATTTATACCCTTGCTGTGGGCCTGGCCTGTGTGCCATCTGATAAGTTTCTCAGACCAAGGGAATCTTTCATCAAATAGGCTTGTTTCACAAACCAGACATTAACCAGCTTATATTAGTTTTTAAGGAGTAACCAGGACCCAAGCATTCCTTGATCTGGTTTTAACTCTCTCGAAAGTTCAAATCACAAAATTATAGCAAGTCAGAGCTGGAAGGAAACTTCAGACTGATCTCCAATTCCCACATATTATAGAGAAAATGGAATTCCAGATGATCAAATGCCTCATTCATGGACACACATGATTAGGAGGAGTTCTGACTCATGGTCTTTGTCCTGTGTCACTTTTGCACACAATTTCATGATTGATAGTCTAAAACGAGAAATAAAATGTTGATTAAATTCAGTAAATATATGCATGGAAAGAGATACCTGCTTATCAATCTATGAAAGGCAAGGTAACAGGAGACCAGCATAAAAGTAGCTCCCACTTATTCGTTAACACCACAGACATTGTGCTAGGCATCTTACATCTACTATCTCTTTCAAAACACTTGGTAACTCTGCAAAGTTTTACACAGAAGGATGCAGAAGCTGGGAGAATATAGCTAACTTGGCTAAAGTCAGAACTAGTGAAGAGCCTGTCTGAATTTTGAACCCCAATTTTCCTGACTCCAAACTAGGTTCTTTTTAATCTAACCTGTTGTTTGGCATTTGGGAAATGGGAAGTGATTTAGTGAGATGCAGACATAGAAAACAAACTTACGGTTACCAAAGGGGAAAGCGGGGAAGGATAAACTGGGAATTTGGGATTAACAGATATGCACTACTATATGTAAAATAGATGAACAACAAGGACCTACTGTATAGTGCAGGGAACTATATTCAGTATCTTGTAATAACCTATAATGGAAAAGAATATGATATATGTATAACTGAATCACTTTGCTGTACACGCGAATCACTGTAAATCAACAATACTTCAATAAAAATATATATTAAAAAATAGAGTGAGTTGTTGCAAGAGAGCATTAGAAACTGAAAACTTGGCATTCCTTTTCAGTCCTTAAAGATCTGCAGAGTGAACAATATACTGGATGAGGGTTATTTGCTCACTTACAGTGTAAACATCCTGTACTTTTCATTGTAGTTGTTTGATATTTTAGGCCTATCGATCAGGTGACTTTTCTAACTAGGCATTGTATTTTATGCAGTGTTTCAGTGTCTGGCTGTAACTAACTTCAGCAAAATGGCATGCCTCTTCCCCTGCCAAAGAGTACATAATGTAACATGACTCATCAGAAAAGTAACATGACACAGCAAAACGAAATGCTCATGACTAGTGATTTAGGCAGCTAATAAAGGCAATAACATCGTATTATTCATGTCTGGATAATATTCATGGGTAATTCAGTATGCCCCAAACACCTAGAAATCAGGCTTCTAAGGCAAATACACTGTTTCTGGGGATTTTTCTAAATCAAACCAGATGTGCTGCAAGATACATTTTTATCAAAAGCTTTACTTTATAAATAGGCCCACCAGCCAGACTCATTTTCAGGTCTTAAAGCAGAACTGTGAGTGTGTCCTGTGCCCTGTCTTGGGTATTATAAGAGACAATCTTTTTCAGAGAACTGAAGTTTCCCATCAGACGTCTCACTCTGGACCAACATTGTTTAAAGCCCTCACACTCACTACATTCCTCAAACCAAGGGTGTAGAGACACTGCTAAAAGGTAGAGAGGAACCACTGGTCCAATTCTTGCTTTATTGGGCTGGAAAAGGATGTGTATTTCAATAGAACAACAATCAATTACCACAAAGTTACATATTAATGGAAACCCCTTACTTGTATTTTTTTAAATAGTTCCCTGTAATTTAAAGAGCTTCCAAGTTACCAAATTACCAGCAGAACTTGTATACTTCATCCCTTTCATTTAGATTTTTCCACTCATTTCTCAGAACTGCAGAGAAGCTGATGGAAACTTCTGTACAAAATGGGAGGAAATAAATCTAGTGATTAAGAGCAGATTTTAGACTAAGGCAGGCTGTGGTTCAATTACTTGCTTCACCATTTACTAGTTGTGGAATCCTGGGAAATCTACTTAACTTCTTCAAGCCTCAGGCACCTCATCTGTAAAATCCTACTTTTTAAGGTTGTTATGAGGCTTAAATAAGATACTGCATGTATAGAAGCTTGCACATAATAATTGCTCCATAAAGGTAAGCTATTTGTAGTAGTAAAAATAAAAGTGTAAAATAAACTCGGAAGTTTTCTAAAGAGCCACAGCTCTCCAAAGATCTCATATACAGGAGTGTAAATAAGATTTTTGTACATTTTTGACAATTTTAGGGGTCCTTGGGGGACATAAAATTAAAGAAGAACAACCTGCCCATTGAGAAGATTCTGTGGTCTCCTAGAATGAAGGAAGTTTGTCATGATTACCTTTTCCTGACTGGCTTTTCGATTCATAGTTTTTGACGATTTTAAGGCAAAACGTACACTGTATTAAATTTAGACTGTCATTAGTAGCCATATTTATAACACAAATTATATAAAACTGTTTTTGTGAATTTAGATGTCTGTCCTTCTAAACAGACCGTTAGCCCCTGCAGCTAGGAGCCTGATTTTATTTTCTATTAGCAGCACTTTTCATGAAATCTGGCACACAGTAAACATTAAATAAAAGTTGAAAAAGTAAATGAATGGATAAATTATTTCCACTTTTTCTAGAAAAGAGTTAAAAAGTGATGGCGCTTGTTACATGATGAGTAATTTGGTTTGAATTTCTTATCAGATAATTGTATTGCGTTTGAACATGGGCATTTGAGAAAGTTTATGTGGTATTTGGACTCATAAAGGGTCATTAAAAAATAATATTTGTTGACCTTTTCCCTCATATTAATACACAAAAGCAGGAGGGTTTCTTCGGCTCACTGTCCAGCTGCATCAGACAAGGTCTTTAACTGAGACCTGTATGTATATACACACTGCTTGGTACACTTGCACGTAGCCCTGTTTCACAGACTGGAAGCCCAATGGGAAATAAAACGCAATCAGAAAAATCTATATTCTAAGTCAGGCTAGTTTCTGTTTGAAATAAAAAAGTGTAAATTTAAAAATTTTTCATCTAACTAAAATTTTTAATATTTTATTATGTATTTATTTATTTATTTTGTCTGCGAGGGGTCTTCACTGCAGCACACAAGATCTTTAGTTGCAGCACGCAGACTCTTAGTTGCAGCATGCATGCAGGATCTATGCAAGTGGTTCCCCGACCAGGGATCGAACCCGGGCCCCCTGCATTGGGAGCACGGAGTCTTACCCACTGGACCACCAGGGAAGTCCCTCATCTAACTAAATTTTTTTTTTTTAATGTTGCTACTTTTATTTATTTATTTATTTATTTATTTATTTATTTATTTATTTATTTAAAAGAAATCTTTATTGGAGTATAATTGCTTTACAATAGTGTGTTAGTTTCTGCTTTATAACAAAGTGAATCAGTTATACATATACATATGTTCCCATATCCCCTCCCTCTTGCGTCTCCCTCCCATCCTCCCTATCCCACCCGTCTAGGTGGTCACAAAGCACGAGCTGATCTCCCTGTGCTATGCGGCTGCTTCCTGCTAGCTGTCTATGTTACATTTGGTATCTAACTAAAAATTTTAATCCCCAAATTGCCCAGCCATGGATGTTCATTGTCACCAGCCCTCTAGGCAGCCCTAGGAACTGATCTTCACCCAGTGCATAATAGGAAATCCTTCAAGTAAACAACAAGGTACAATTTACTGTAGTTTGCGTGGAATAGAAAATAAAAATCCTAAACAGATAAAAATATTATTAGAATGCCAACAAATCAAACTGACTTAAAAGTAACCATTAACTGGACTTCCGTGGTGGTCCAGTGGTTAAGACTCTGTGCTTCCACTGCAGGGGGTGCTGGTTCCATCCCTGGTTGGGGAATTAAGATCCCACATGCTTCCTAGCACTGCCAAAAAAAAAAAAGTAACCATTTACTTGATTGACACCAAGGGGAATGCACATTTGTTTCTGGCCTAGCACTGTGTATGGCATGTAATAATAACTCAATGAATGTCTGTGGAACTGAACTATTAAACTGAGTAGACAGAGCCAAGGTGAGCCAGTTGTAGCATCGGTAATATGGTGGCTATTTAGTCACTTGACCCTGAAAAATAGGGTCAGTTGTACAGTAATCCCATTTTTAAATAAACTAGCCAAATTAATATCTTGTATAAAACGTACATTGGAACGCACTTATGAAAATTAACCAACCAAAGGAAGTTTTTCTGCCATAGTGAACAGAACCACTGCATTGTGTTCCGGCGAACCAGGGAAGGAAGTGGAGAGCAAACCACAGCTGAAGGTAATATCAACTTCTAAACGTGGACAAAGACTCCCGGTACTCATTTGAGGAGCTTCAGAAAAAGTCAAAATTTTTAGCCATGGGAAAAATATTTCTACCTTCACCAAGTAGTTCTTTGCTGTTACAAAATGGGACAAACTATCCTGAGTAGTGAACTAAATGTTCTTGGGGTCTCATTATCTATAGATTTTTTCCTACATTTATTACTATAAAATTCAATTGTTTGCTCTGCTTTTCTCCAAACCCTGTCTCAAGAAGGAAGTATATTCAGCAAACTACCGCAAATTATGGTGAGAGAAGTGATCAGTGCAGCCTCTCTCTAAACATTCTCTCTTGACGATTAGTACAGCTAGAGATGCAACAAGAAGAGCTCTTGTTCCAAAATGAATGTGGAAGACAAATTTAAAATCTGTCCTGGAGCGATATAATGCCTCAAATAGGACACACGAAAGCAACAATGTGGATAATGTTGGAGAAGTGCATAGACGATGAACTGAATTAAGAAGTACATATTGACTATCTTTGACAAAGGGTCAACTATGGGAACTGAGCTCTGCTGATATTGTGATCCTGCAGCACATTTCTTATACAGTACATTTTTTAGAGTATTTTACAAATGGCATTTTGGTTTCTGATTGCACAGGAGAAAGATAACAAACACAACAATTCGAAAAGAATGGGCTACATTCTGCTACTGATGAAAAAAAAAATAACAAATAGCATCTCTCTTGCCTCCATGAATTCTGAGCCAGTTGAGGAGTAAGATAAGAGTTTGCAGATAAAAGCAAAATATCACTTCTATTAGTGATAAAGCATAAGTTGGACAATACAGAACATACAGTGTTTCGAGCCAAATTGATCTGTTAACTGAACAAGAGAATCAGGCAGACTTAGGCAGGGCTGAAGGATGGCAGCCTCATCCCTTCCCACCGCCCTTCACATGATGAGAAAAGAACCTCCCTGCTGGAGCCCAGAAGAATGCCTGCTCCCTGTGAACAGCTTGCTCCCACGGCAGAGATGGGAGGAGCTAAGCTGAGCATCTCCCATCTATTGTTAACAAATGTTATCAGTAGTTACTCCGTGTCCCTAATACTGAGTAAAGGTCTAGAGAAGAGCCAGAGTTATAGTATCATGTGTCACTGGCAATGATAGAAACATTAAGAGTGGAAAGAAGTGTTGCCTTCTTAACAGTACGATTTGGTACAAGACTACTGATAATTTCTTGTCAACCCAGCTCAATTTAGATTTCCAGTGGTTAGACCCTGATTTTCTTCCCCAAATGAATATCGCCTCCTGTCTGCTGCCAAAATGCAAACACTGTTAACCTATAGGTGATATAAATACCTTACTCTGGAAAGAATTAATATTTTAATTCTTTTTCTCTTTAGTTCTTTCACATACTTCGTATATTCTAATTTATATTGCATACTTCTTGTTGCCAAGAGCATGTCATTATAATTATGTAGTATAGTATTCAGCATAGTATTACATGCAATTACAGGATGTACACGCGTTCTGAAGAAATTCAGCTCCACCCGTACTCACTTTGCTTCTCCAGTAGCTATTATTTCTCCATCTATTTGTACATTAACCATTAAAAAGTCTAGTTTTGAGGCTATGAGAAGTAAAGAGAAGAAGAAGAAAAGAGGTCGTAGCTAGAACAAAGCTATGGCCAGAGCAAAAACACTGCCTTTACTGTCAGCACAAAGGATTAGCAAGCATGGGCCATAGTTTTAGCCATTGAGTTCTGTGTTCAACTACAGTGTATCTACTGTCTTTGTACTTATTTGGGAGTTATTCAGCCTAATACAAGTGTAAAAAAAAAAAATGTGTGATGTTGAAAGGGTTGGAAGAAGTAAACAATTATGATAGAAATAGAAGTGAAACAGAAAGTTACCAAGGGACTATGCCCTAACCAACTGAAATGTGTCACATTGGATTTGCCAACAAATGGAATCAGGAAAAGCCTTTCAAAATCTAAACTATAAGTAGAGGTGCTTTTTTATCACATCAAGTAAGTTTTATGGTGTAATTCAGGCAGAGTCAAATTATTTGTTACTATATTTCAAAATACATCATATCAGGCTAAATTGGATTTATTTACATTTCACATGACAACAACTAGAATTTTTATTCTTATTTTTATATTCAAAGTGTATAATCTCCCTACTGAAAAGCAAACAAGGATTTTCCACTTTCAGAAGTCTGGCACACTAGAGAGTTTGAGGCACCTTCCTACTGCAAAACATACTTGTGATTGTACTGCTGGGCTTAGGGGAAGAAGGGAAAATCTCCAAGCCTCTTCCCACGATGCTACTTCAGAAGAGGGGGGAAAAAATCACAGAGACAAACCATGAAGACTCACCGCTAGGCACAGTGAGTGGGCAGAGGGTCAGTGCTATGCTGACAGCAATACCAATGGCAGTTTTACAACCCTACAAATAAGATATAATACTTTGGGTCAATAGCAAAGAGTAGGAGTAGAACTGGACACCTTCTCATTAAGACAGAACCCTGGAAGGGAGCTACAGGGTAGATTGACTGATGGCAACATCTGCTCATAACAGAGGCAAACATATACTGTATCTGAAAGAAAATATCTCTAATTTAATCCTGTAAAATCTCCACAGATGAAGATTGAACTATTTGGAGTTCACAAAGATCATTGATCATAAAAGAGAACAAGATTCCATTGGGAAAAGTAGGGGGGAAAAAAGGAATATTTAAAAACAGCAGATTTAGATCCTCTCGTTTTCATATATTTGAATCATCTTAAATAGCATATTGAGTAGTCATGTATGAAATGCATAAAGAACTGAAGGATGGACTCTCAAAACATAGTCAAGCTATAGGTAATCACCAGGAATGACTACATAGATCTAAATAGGAACAAAATGGAGGTTCAGAAGTGAAAGTATAATTGTTGAACAAAGACCTCAATGAAGGGATTAAACAGCAGATTAAATACAATTAAAGAGATAAATAGTTCCCTAAAAGATATATCTTAAAAAAATAGGAATGCTGCACAAACTAACAAGAAGATACAAAACATGAAATAGAAATTAAGAGAGATAGAGGGTAATATGAGTCCTAATATATAAGTAATCAGAGTTCCAAAAGAAGATCACAAAAGTAATTTGAAGTCATAATTACTGAGAATTTTCCATAACTGATTAAAAAAAACCCATAAATACACATTCAGGAAATTTAACATTTCTCAAGCAGAATAAATAAGAAATCCATACCTAGACACAGCACAGTGACACTGCAGAACACCAAAGACAAAGACTGCTTTTTAAAAGTAGCTGGAGAGAAAAGTAAGGTCACCTACAAAAGAATGACAGTTACATTGACAACAGACCTCTCAACAGCAACAAAGGGAGCCAACTTTTGCAGAATAATAATATCAGAGTGCTGATAGAAAATGACTATCAACTTATAATTGAGTATTCAGAAAAATGACCTTTCAAAAATGAGGGTAAAATAAAGACATTTTATTTTATAATGGAAGCATTTTACTTTATAATTTTATAATGAAAATATTTTCCACCAATAAACCTGTGCTGGTGGAACTTTTAAGAATGCGTTTCAGGAAGAAGGAAATTATTTACAAAAGGATCATCTGACATACAAAAGGAAATAGTGAGTGTATAAAATAGTAACCAAAATATGTAATTTTGAAAAATTGTCTGCATAAAATAATAATAATTAGGTTTAATTTGTGCAGAAGAGTTAAGAGCAGAACTAAAATACTGTACCACAATGGTCATAATTCAAAGGGAGAGGCTGGAGCTAAGTGTTCTAAGGTTCTTGTATGGGGCAATATAATATGCATTTATATTTTGTAGAATAAACATTAAAAAAAAACAAAGTGTAAAATTTCCAAACTAATATAGGAAAATAATGGATAAGAGAAAGCAATAAACAAAGTAACAGTAAATCAAAATTTTTAAGAAAGAAGAAAAAAATGAAGAAACATAGAAACAGAGGTACAAATAGAAAACAGAGAATAAATGGAAGAAAATTTTCAACTAAATGATTCATCTTAATACATTTAAAGAGATTGAACTCATTAAGATATATTATAGTAGACAAAAATATCCTGTATATTCTGTTTACAATGGACACACCAAAAATAAAAAAAAACATTAAAAAAAGTATAAAAGGAAAAAGAAGGGAAAATTTATCATTCAAAATAAAAAATAAGCTGCTTTAACTATATCATTGCCAGACAAAACAGACTTTGAGACAAAAAGCATTATTAAGGATCAAGTACTTAATTACAAAAGGCTTAATTCACCAGGGAGACAAGAGTTTTAAACTTGTACATCCCCATTAAAATAGCCTAAAAATATAAAAGGTAAAAATTGATAGAACTTAAGGAATAAATTTCTTAAATCTTCATTGCATTACGAGCTTTCACCATCTCTCTCTCACTTTGATAGGAGAAGCAGAAAAAATAATAATAATAGGGAAGATATAGACTATTTGTAAAATAATTTAGGTAAATCATATCATCAGTATATTAAAAGAATAATATGTTATGGCCAGATAAGTTTATTCTAGGAATGCAAGGATGGCTTAATAGATAACACAAAGATGGCTCAATTAATGGTGAAAGGAGATTTAATAAAATTCACTATAAATTTATGACTTTTAAAAGATAACTTAGATTAGAAATAGAAAGATATTTCCTTTAGTGGAACTGTCTGTTTCAAACTAAGAGTCAAAATGGTGATTCATGATGAAACATTAAGGGTTTAAGAGACTGTGTTCTGTAGTCACTCTTCCTCAGGTTTGATAGTAGCTTTGCCACTCACTACTTCACCTTGAGCAAATTAACTTATGAACCATTTGTTCACCTCAGTCTATATAGCAAAATAAAATAATAATAAATTAAATAATTAAATATAAAAAATAAAATTATCTGCTTTGGAGGGTATTTCTAACATAAAAATAAGAAGCATTATGGTGAAAATTGATAGATTACATTATGCCAAATCGTGAAACATGATAGTAAAGGATCCATGAAGATTAGGGAAAATATTCACAACATATATGACAGAATTTATTAATACAAAGAGAGAATTCTAACAAATCAATGAGAAAAATAGTAAATATCCCTATAGAAAATGGTATCCCAATTTTTAAAAGTTATTTTAAAAAGTAATTTATAAAAGAAGAAATATAAGTGGTCAAGAAACGTAAAATGTCAACCTGATTTCAATGAAATGCCATTTCTTCACATAAGAAATCGACAAGTATATATACACACATAAATTAATGATGGTATCCATGGTTTGTGAGGAATTGGGTTGGGAACTGATGTGGAGAAGTAGCACTCTCAAAGACAGTTGGGGTTTAAACTGATATAATCTTTACAGAATTAATTTTGAAATATGAAGGAAGAGTCTTAAAAATATTTTATTTCCTTTAACCAAGAGATTACATATCCAGGAATTTTTCCCTAAGGAAACAAAGATGTGCAAAGTTATAGCAATACAAAGATATTTATCTCAGAGTTTTAACAGCAAAACTTAGAGACAACCTAAATATCTAACAGTAGGAGATTGGTTAAATAAATCACAGTGAATCTGATAAAGGAATTCTACATAGCCAATTAAAAAAAGTGTTTTAGAAAAACTGAGGAAAGTGATCATAATATATTCTTGAGTTCAAAGGTATATTAAAATGGAATATTCAGAACAGTCAATTTTATTTTAAAAACTTGATCTACAATTATCTTAGGTCAGAGGCTGGCAAACTTTTTCTGCCTAGGGCCAGGTAGTAAATATTTTAGGCTTTACCGGACAGATATGATCTTTGTTGCATATTCTTGTTTGTTTGTTTGTTTGTTAATAACCCTTCAAAAAATGTAAAAACCATTCTTGTCTCTAGGGCTACAAAAACAGGCCACTGAGGCTCTTTCTACAAACTGTGATTTGCAAATTTCTGGTCTTAGGTAAATGGACATATTAGCCAAAAATTAATAGTGATTATCTGTGAGTAATTTATTTTTATTTATTTTAGTTATTATTCTTGCTCACTACGTGCTAGGCATTGCTTTATTTTTTTCAGCTTTATTGAGATATAATTGACATGTGTGTGTAAGTTTAAAGTGTACATTTTAATTTTAAGTGCTGATTTTATACACATATATTGCAAAATAATTATCACCATAGCATTAGCTGACACCTCCGTCATGTCACATAATTACCATTTCTTTTTTGTGGTGAGAACTTTTAAGATCTACGAACAGAATAGAGAGCCCAGAAATAAACTTATGCATATATGGTCAATTAATTTACAATAAAGGAGCCAAGATTATACAATGTGGAAAGGATAATCTCTTCAATAAATGATGTTGAGAAATGGTATGGGAAAACTGCGTAGCCACATGCAAAAGAATGAAACTGGACCCCTCCCCTATTTTATACCATACACAAAAATCAATTAAAAAGGATTAAAGATTTGAAGTAATACCTGAAACCACAAAACTTCTTAGAAGAAAACATAGGAGTAAGCTCCTTGACATGGGTCAAGGTCACACATCATGGAAAATGATGTGTGACCTTGAGTATGTCCATCAACTTCTCAGAGCCCTAATTTCCTTATATGTAAACTATGAATCATAGTATCTCTTTTCCATGATTGCTGTGACATTTAAGTAAGTATATGCTACTTATGTGTAAATTGACAGTAATGTGTTTAGCATACAATAGAGGCACAATAAGTGAAAGATACTTAAAATTAATTTCCTCCATCTTTCCAAATTTTACCCATTCTGCAATGTCCAGCTCAAGTCCCAATATCTCGATGATTAACTCTTCTCAAAATGTAGCCTACAATAATCTCACTTTTCTCTCAATTTCTATTATGTTTGTTTTCTGCTCATTAACTATGGCACTTAATTGTATAAAATTTGAGTTTTTATACAATTTGCTTTACCTGGATGCATATTTACATATATTATCACCCCTAACTACATTGTCAGCTCCTAGAGGGCAAAGCCATCTCTTTTTCTTTTCCTCCTAAAATTAACCAGTTTAGGTAAGAAAAAGACAATCTGCCTTAAAATAAAGCAATAAAAATGATGTATTTTTTAAAAAAATAATAGTCAAAAGTAGAAAACTATTCAATAAATTAAAATATAGATATTAAATGATAAGGAAAATATTGGAAAGTTACCAATGAATGATTAAAATTTGGGAAAAGCGACTCTATTCCGCCCTGCCCTCTTCCTTTTGGAATTCCCTTTTCAACAGTTGGGTAATTTGATTCACCTTTCTCCCAGCCTCTGCCCTTCCCTTCCTCTCCCCCTCCTCCTTCTTCAATAGCTCTATTGAAGTATAATTTACATCTTGTGAAATTCACCTACTGTGAGTGTACCATTCAAAATTTTTGGTAAATTTACAAAATTTCATACATCTCTTTTGATTTCCCTCTAGCTCCATACACAGTGCTGGGCATTGCATTACTAGGCAGCCAATAAACCCCCAGAAAGAATGAATAAATCAATTATAGATATTTAAGTACCTTACTAGACCTTCTCACTATAGTTGATTCACTTGACCTACTATTCAAAAACCAAGTCCATCATGATGTGAGACTTTTCCTGGTGGCCTGAGCATCAGGTCTCCTATCTGAGGCCATGTAGCCGAAATTCAGCCTCTGTATCCCGGTACTGAATTGAATCTTGGAGACAGTTTTGGGTGAAGTAGAAAAGAATAGCTTTATTTCTTTGCCAGGCAAAGGGGGCCACAGAGGGCTAATGCCCTCAAAACTATGTGTCCCGACCTGGAGGTGGTAGTGAGGAATTTTATAGTAATGGTTCAAAGAGGAAGGTGTGATCAGCTTGAGGACATTTTTCTGATTGGTTGGTGGTGAGGCAATTGGGAGTCAGCATCATCGACCTTCTGGTTCCAAATTGTCTGGGGTCTACGTGATTGTGGGCAGCATACAGTTAACTTCTCCCACTTGATGGGGGTTTCAGTACCTGTAAAATAGCTCAAAGATATTGTTATGTGTATCCCTTGAGGGGGAACCAAGACTCTGTCCCAAGGCTGCACTATTGTTTCTTGACTGTTCCTCCCCTGTCTCTGCATCCCCTCCCTTCCCTGATGAGCAACTGTTTGAATGTGCCCTTGGGACTCAGGGAAGCTTGGGAGCTGAATGAACCTATTTCCTATAATCAAGAAACGGGGGACACAGAAAGGCTTTCGTGCCCAGGAGCCCCAGCGGGTGCCGCTCGGTTTCAGCGACACAGGAGGGCGGGATGTGTAGTGGTTCTTGCATGGAAAATTCAGATACTGCATATTTATTTGAGAAAGGCTGGAAAGCTAGCAGCTTCAGCACTCACCCTGGTTTGAAGGTTGAACCCAGACAAACTCAATTCTATTCTTGAATAACCAAACACTCTTAATTTCCCAGTCAAGGACTAAACTTGTTTAATAAGCAGTTCACTCATGTGGTAATACCTGTGCTTCAGACACATACTTTAATAATGTATGTTAAAGTCTTTTACAAATTCCAAAGCCGTATACAAATGAAAGGACTTGAACATTGTGATTTATACTCATTTATTTCTCCTGGCAGATATGTTTAGTCAGTTACTTAGTGGGCAATGACCATTCATTGGCACCAACAGAGAGAGACAAAGTTTGAAAATATTGAGATGGATGAGAATATGATAACAATTGAGAATTTTCTTTTAAAAAGTGAATTTTATGTTTTTTAAATGCTATCAACAAATGGCATCCATAAACATTAGCTATTTTAATTTTTATTAAACATTTTATATTCACTATGACATTTATTTATAGGTCACCTGAAATTCAATAGAAAATCAAAGAATTGGATAAAAGAATAACTTCACAGTTCACGAGTACTGCACCTCATTTTATTTACAATGAGGCATGCTTAAGAATATATAATTTTTGCCATGTGGCTACAAAATCTTTTATTATGCTTCAAATGTGACATAATATTTCCTTAATTTGATTTGCAAGAATACAAGACTCTCTTTTTATTATTGGACTACCTTTATATTATTGTGAATAAAAGTGTTTTTTACCTTTTTAGAGTTCTTTCAGTAGTACAGGAATGAGATTAATGAGTTAAATACGACCATAACTCCCTGCAACAACCATCACCACGTACATACACACACACACACACACACACACACACACACACACGTACCTTAAATCTCTTCAATAAATCCTCACTGGCCCAAGTCCATAGTCCTCGCATGATGCACAAGATTTTCATACCCAGCCTTGTCTACTTCTGAAGACAATCCTTTGGTCGCCAAACTCACTTTATGTCCCAGGATTATCAAGTTATTCATAGTTCCCAGGACAATCCCTGTTAGTCCTGTTTCCTGCTTTTGCACATGGAATTCCCTTTCCCAGCATCGCTGCTTCTTCCTTCCCTCCACTCTCTCCAAGATTGCCTGTCTGGAAAACTCTTCATTCATCCTTTAAAACTGTTCAGATACCTCCCCTGGGAAAGTTTCCTGCTTTGTACACAGATTCAACATATTCCTTTTTTGTTGTTTTCATTTCGGGTTGTTGCTGTTACTATTTCTTTTTTTTTTTTTCTTAATTTTTATTGGAGTATAGTTGATTTACAATGTTGTGTTAGATTCTGCTGTACAGCAAAGTGAATCAGTTATACATATACATATATCCACTATTTTTTTAGATTCTTTTCCCCTATAGGTCATTACAGAGTATTGAGTAGAGTTCCCTGTGCCATAGAGTAGCTCCTTATTAGTTATATATTTTATATATAGTAGTGTGTATATGGCAATCCCAGCCAAGAGCAGAGTTCTCTTATTTAACATTTCACTCTGTGTTATAATTACTTACTTACATGTCTGTCAGCTTCGGCACTCACACTGGTTTGAAGGTTGAACCCAGACAAACTCAATTCTATTCTTGAATAACCAAACACTCTTAATTTCCCAGTCAAGGACTAAACTTGTTTAATAAGCAGTTCACTCATGTGGTAATACCTGTGCTTCAGACACATACTTTAATAATGTATGTTAAAGTCTTTTACAAATTCCAAAGCCGTATACAAATGAAAGGACTTGAACATTGTGATTTATACTCATTTATTTCTCCTGGCAGATATGTTTAGTCAGTTACTTAGTGGGCAATGACCATTCATTGGCACCAACAGAGAGAGACAAAGTTTGAAAATATTGAGATGGATGAGAATATGATAACAATTGAGAATTTTCTTTTAAAAAGTGAATTTTATGTTTTTTAAATGCTATCAACAAATGGCATCCATAAACATTAGCTATTTTAATTTTTATTAAACATTTTATATTCACTATGACATTTATTTATAGGTCACCTGAAATTCAATAGAAAATCAAAGAATTGGATAAAAGAATAACTTCACAGTTCACGAGTACTGCACCTCATTTTATTTACAATGAGGCATGCTTAAGAATATATAATTTTTGCCATGTGGCTACAAAATCTTTTATTATGCTTCAAATGTGACATAATATTTCCTTAATTTGATTTGCAAGAATACAAGACTCTCTTTTTATTATTGGACTACCTTTATATTATTGTGAATAAAAGTGTTTTTTACCTTTTTAGAGTTCTTTCAGTAGTACAGGAATGAGATTAATGAGTTAAATACGACCATAACTCCCTGCAACAACCATCACCACGTACATACACACACACACACACACACACACACACACACACACACACACGTACCTTAAATCTCTTCAATAAATCCTCACTGGCCCAAGTCCATAGTCCTCGCATGATGCACAAGATTTTCATACCCAGCCTTGTCTACTTCTGAAGACAATCCTTTGGTCGCCAAACTCACTTTATGTCCCAGGATTATCAAGTTATTCATAGTTCCCAGGACAATCCCTGTTAGTCCTGTTTCCTGCTTTTGCACATGGAATTCCCTTTCCCAGCATCGCTGCTTCTTCCTTCCCTCCACTCTCTCCAAGATTGCCTGTCTGGAAAACTCTTCATTCATCCTTTAAAACTGTTCAGATACCTCCCCTGGGAAAGTTTCCTGCTTTGTACACAGATTCAACATATTCCTTTTTTGTTGTTTTCATTTCGGGTTGTTGCTGTTACTATTTCTTTTTTTTTTTTTCTTAATTTTTATTGGAGTATAGTTGATTTACAATGTTGTGTTAGATTCTGCTGTACAGCAAAGTGAATCAGTTATACATATACATATATCCACTATTTTTTTAGATTCTTTTCCCCTATAGGTCATTACAGAGTATTGAGTAGAGTTCCCTGTGCCATAGAGTAGCTCCTTATTAGTTATATATTTTATATATAGTAGTGTGTATATGGCAATCCCAGCCAAGAGCAGAGTTCTCTTATTTAACATTTCACTCTGTGTTATAATTACTTACTTACATGTCTGTCAGCTTCGGCACTCACACTGGTTTGAAGGTTGAACCCAGACAAACTCAATTCTATTCTTGAATAACCAAGAGGTCAGAAGCCAGTCCTCATTAACCTCTGCTTACCTCCTGCCTAGCACCAAGCCTGGCCCATATTCAGTAAATGTTTCTACATCTCTTCAATTTGGAAGGCATAAATCATGAATTTTATATTTTAAAAGGATATGTCCTGAAATCACTTTAAAAGTGATTCGTGTTCTTTTCTACTGCCGCCAGAACAAGAGAGTGGAAGAGCTCCTCCATCTACTCACCTGCCTTAGGCATTAGCATCTTGTGAGGGTTATACATGACCATCAGTGGTGGAAGTCTGGCAGAGCAAGGGCCAGGGGCTATACGGACATGGAATATTCTGGAAAATATAACCACATATTAGAAACATGAAAACCATTACCTTATATTTCTCAGGTAGTAAGCTGGGGACAGAGAGTTGGGGTTCCTTAATGAATCTGGTACCCTGAGTGCTTCTGACTAGGTATCTTTATGAATGGGAAGATCCTTGTCATAGAGGGTTTGTCCCAAGACATATTTGCAAAGTGAAAAGTTGGCCGTGCTAATGCTTGCTTTTAGACCACATGAGAGTTTTTCTCTCCTTCATTATTCACAGCTGATTACACAGCTGTGGATTTCAAAAAGTGTATACTTCTTTTTTCACATTCACACATACACCTGAAATCAAAATTAAGTTCACTTGTTGTTTGGAAACGAGGCACATAAAATAAGGGTACCATGTGGCATTTTTATGCTCAGCCTCTTAGAAAGCTAAATAATTCTCTCCCTTCTCCAGAGTATATCTATTTTCCAAAGATATTCCCTGTTTCACCAATAAGAATAATCACAGGGGACTTTTCCCCCCTAAGGTGTTATTTTGATTTCAGGAATTAAGCTCTAATTGAGCAGCTGAGAAAGATCCTGCTGTAAATATTAACGATGGAGCCAGCTTTTCTAATGAATTCCAGCTGATGAGGGGGCAGGAGGACGGGAAGGAGAACAGCAAGATGGATTAGGCGTAGGCTGTGCAATGAGTAGAATAGTGACCCCCAAAATTCATGTCCATCTGGAACCTCAGAATATGAGCTTATTTGGAACTAGGGTCTTTTCAGATGTAATTAATCAAGGATCTCTAGATGAAATTATCTGGATTTAGTGTGGGCCTTAAATCCAGTAACTGATGCTTTATAAGAAGAGGAGAGGACACAGAGAGACACAGGAGAAGACAACCATGTGAAGATAGAGGCAGAGGTTGGAGTGATGCAGCCACAAGCCAAGGATGCCTGGGGTCACCAGAAGTTGGAAGAGGCAAAGAAGGATTCTTCTCTAGAGCCTTCAGAGGGGTTCCTGCTGACACATTGATTTCAAACTTCTAGACTCCAGATTGTGAGAGAATAAATTTCTACAGTTTTAAGCCACCAAGTTTCTTGAAATTTATTATGACATCCACAAGGAACTAATACAGGCTGCATATTTGTGTATCCAATAAATACTTACTGAGTACCTACTATTTGCCAGGTACTATGCTAAGTACTAGGTATACAGTAATAAATAAGAGAGACATTAAACAAATTCAGTACTTATAGCACTGTGAGAGTGTAAAATAAGAGGTGTAGTTTGAGGGTTTGGGGAAAACTTTGCCCCAGATGAGGCAAACAGTGGGTAGGGTGGTCAAGCTATGTGTTATTGTCCAGGTAAACAGGGGAGATGATAGAGGCCATTACAGTAGAAGAAAGCCAAAAACTCTAAGAAAAAAGTCAACACTCTTAAGATATGTAGGAGCTTGGTTGGGAAAGTGTATCTGGAACATAATGATTGGTAGATCAGTGACACAAGGTAATGCAGGAGTTGCAGTCAGGGATGACGTCAGATAGGTCCTTGTAGGTTCTGTCAAATATCAGAGACATTATTCTAAGTGCAATCACAAGTCTTGTGAAGAAGCTTTGGAAGGGTATAATGTGATTCGAGTCCTTTTTGAGAGATCACTCTGATTATTCTATAGAGAAGGAGTTGGAGGAAGGCAAGAATGGGTGTAGGTCACCATGTAGAAGGCATTGCAGTGGTCCAAGAAGGAAACAGTGGTGGCCTAGAGTCAAGATCACGCTAGTGGAGTTAGAGATGTGAATGGATTTAAGATACATTTGGGGGAAAGGGGTCATAGGACTTGATGTCTAGAGGAAGGAGTGAAATAGACAGATGTCAAGAATATATTTGCTTGGAAAAATTAACAGAGGAACATGTTTTGTGGAGGCAATGACCCTGAATTTGCTTTTGGATTTGTTTTCAGAAGTGTCTTTACGACATCTAAGCAGAGATGTTAACGTTTGTCATCAAATATACAGCTATAAAGTTGAGATGCTCTTGCTGGCCTGAAGATATAAATTCCAGTCATCAGAACTTGATTGTATTGGAAGCAATGGAAATAAAGACATCATCTAGGGAGAGAATGGAGAGAGAGGAGACCTGCAAAACAGAAGCACTCCTGAAGGATATGGAGCTAGGCTTTTAAAAAATGGCAAGAAAGATGAGAAGAAAGCTGGGTGGGAGTGGTATATGGAAGCCAAGGGAAAGGAGTGGTTTAAGGAGAAACAGTCAACTAGGTCAAAAGCTGATGGGTGTCTTAGTATGATGAGAATGAAAAAATATCTCTTGAATTTAGTAATATGGAGAGCATTGGTGACCTTAGCCAAAACTGGAGAAGTGGCCCACAGTGGGCAGAGGCGGGTGTGCCCATAGGCCACAGGAATGAAAAATGCCAACAGGGTAGGTGCTGTCGAGTCAGGATTCTATGCTCATCCCCACTCTGATGTCTTGGTGTTTCAAAAGGCCCCTGAAGTATTTCTGAGTTGTCCTGAGATTGGGTTTCCATTGCCTGGTAGAATGGAAGCTTGAAATAAAGATTAAGTTCAGTCGTAGAGAAAGTTGCCTGTCTTCGTGTACGTTGGGCACAGAGATTCATCTTGCTACAATGAAGTGAGTTAAGGGAGCATTGACACCAGAGAAGAAGAGATGAATTGTGCTGGAAGGAACAGGGAAAACCAGCACACTCAACCCTAATGGGAAAATTTTTCAAGCCCACCCGCAGGGATAGACGGGCTAAAACGTTCTGCACAGGATTTGTTTTTTGTTGTTGTTGTTTTGTTGTTTGTTTTTGTTTTGTTTTGGCCACGCCATGCAGCATGCGGGATCTTAAGTTTCCCAACCAGGGATAAAACCTGTGCCCCCTTCATTGGGAGCACAGAGCCTTAACCACTGGACCACCTGGCAAGTCCTGAGGATTTGTATTTTGTGCAACATAATTGGTCCCCCAACTCTATTCCAGACCTTCATGTCTAGAAATTAGAATCTGCTTCTCCCACTGGTTTATCTGTTCTAGGGCCAAGCAATATGTTTGTTTTAAAATCTCTCAAGAGGTTCTGATATTCTGATGGTGGAGGGGAACCTCTGAGCTAACTAATCTCTAGGGTTCCTTCAACTTCAGCACTTTACGAGTCAAAGAGGATAGAGGATAGACACCATGGCAACACCTGCATGAGTAGCCTGATAGGAGTTAGTTCCAGTTCATGGCTGGTCTTCAGCTGGCAGTCTCCAATGATCAATGTTGGCTTATTGTTTCATTTCCAAATAAAATTCAAAGACTACCTAATAGGATAGGAACTGGTTCCAAGAAAGCTTGATCAAATGAGTACCTCAGAAGACATTACAAAAATAAGATCTAAAGCCTCTTGTCTTATAGCATATTAATGTCGTGGCCTTTATTTAACACATATATTTTTGTTAAAAAAAATAAATGTTTCTAAGGGAATTCATCTCATTTTGATAAAATATGTCTTTTCCAAGGCTTTTGACTTTTGCAAGAAAAAAGTGTTTTTGTGGCTGCTTCCCACTAGCTATCTATTTTACATTTGGTAGTGTGTATATGTCCATGCCACTAGCACAGGGAGATCAGCTCCGTGCTTTGTGTCCACCTAGAGGGGTGGGATAGGGAGGGTGGGAGGGAGACGCAAGAGGGAGGGGATATGGGGATATATAGATATGTATAGCTGATTCACTTTGTTATAAAGCAGAAACTAACACGCCATTGTAAAGCAATTATACTCCAATAAAGATGTTTAAAAAAAAGAAGAAAAAAAAAAAAAAGAAAAGAAAAAAGTGTTTTTTCTAAACCTGGTCCCAAAATTGAATAGGCATTTTTCAGCTTTTTTGTTTGTATGTGTGTTTACTATAACAAAAATAAGTGTTGTGTAGTTAAGCTGCAGACAGAAACCCATGAGTGGCATGAGGCAACCAAGAGATGGTGGAAATGGCAACTCCCACGGCGTGTGTAAGGGCTTAGCTCAGCACCCTTTCCAAGGAGTGAGCAAACTTCAAGAAGGACTGGGCAAGACAGCACAGAGGGTGAGCTGAAAAGGGGTAGATAGAGGGAACCAAAAACTGCATCTGTATATGCAACTCATTTTAGGCTACTTCTTTCATTTAATATCTTTGATTTTCAAAACAACCCTGTGAGGTGACTAGCATTTATTATTCCCATTTTTTGAGATGATAAAACCAAGTTTTCAAGAGATTAAGGCACATACTAGTGTTGACAAAAAAAAACACACACACACACAACCTAGAAGTTGAGAGTTATGTTTTATTCCACAGATTTTCTGAGGACTTCAAGCCCAGGAGACAGGGCTCAGATCACTCTGAGGGACGGCTCCAGAGAGGTCAGGGAGGAGCTGGGATAAATAGGAGTTTTTGCAACACAGACAAGGTAGTTGGAACATCAAAGGATTACTGTTAATTAAAGAAAATCAGATCTGAACTTAAGGAATTTAGCTCTTTTCTACCTATGAAAAGATGCAGAGTCTGGGCTCATTGAAATCATTCCTTTGACAAGCATCTCAGCTATCTGGGGCCAGGATCCTGTGTTTTCTCATCCTGAGTCTCCTCAGGGTGCACTGTTGGGGATGACTTGGGTAGTTGACTGCTGGGTGGCGGGCATCCTGTTGCATCCTGAGTTCCCTTAGAGCTTACCATCGGGGATGCTGAAATGTGATGGCCTGATGGCTGCAACATCCTTTGTTTACTGATATGGCAGGCAACGTTTTTCATTCACACTAGAAAAAGGTGCTGTTGAGACTCGAACCCAGGACTTCCTGATTATTTTCTTACTCATAATCCCTAAAGTAACCTGTTGCTTTTATGTCGATGCCTACATCTTGATAGGCATATAATAGCTTTCATACCCCTGACTAGAATAATTTTAAGAATCAGTATGTGGAAAACTGATGCTGATTCTGTTTATCACTCTAGAGGAAAGGGTTTATGTTTGTCTCTCCCATTAATTAAAGGGAAGACACCATAAAGTCTAATTCAGACATTGCTGTATGGAATTTTCAAGTCAAGTACACGTCTTAAATGAAAATGATAATAGTACTCACCTAATAAGGCAGTAGTGAAATACTAATGAGACCATGCATATATAATGCTTAATACAATACCTGGCACATAGCATATACTCAGTAAATATGGGTCACGTTATTTGACTACTACTATTATTATTATATGCCATGTGATGTATATTTTAAAGATTACAACTTCTAAATCATAAACTTATTGCCAGTATTGTAGATTTAGCCTCTCCTATGAATACTTGAATACACATTTCCAAACTATTTTAAACCTCTCATGACTTGAGATAATTCACAGAGCAAGAAATAAGCGGAAAGGTGTTTCTCTTAAATAGTTTTGGTATTTAAGATGATGAATTCTTAATAGAATCTCTCTTTTTTATTTTTATAGTTTTGCTTAATCACGTATTTTATGAATATTCACCAAGATCACTCTAATGAAATTATTTTTGAAGACACGTCTTATAATGCAATGATATATATTAAAGAAATAGTATAGTTATGTTTTATTTTCTGCTATTAATGATAGTAGTTAGAGGTACCCTCCCCTCTGCATGCCTTAGGTCATTTTCTTAAATTTATTTTATTGAAGTGTAGTTGATTTACAATTATGTGTTAGTTTCAGGTGTACAGCAAAGTGATTCAATTATACATACATATATATATATATATATATATATATATATATATATATATATATATATATACACATTCTTTTTCACATTCTTTTCTGTTATAGTTTATCACAGGGTATTGAATATAGTTCCCCGTGCCTTACACCAGGACCTTGTTTATCTATTCTATGTACAATAGTTTGCATCTGTTAATCCCAAACTCCCAGTCCATCACTCCTCCACCTCTCTCCCCCTCGGCAATCACAAGTCTGTTCTCTATATCTGTGAGTCTGTTTCTGTTTTGTAGATAGGTTCATTTGTGTCATATTTTAGATTCCACGTATAAGTGATATAATGTGGTATTTATCTTTCTCTTTCTGACTTACTTCACTTAGTATGATAATATCTAGGTCCATCCATGTTGCTGCAAATGGCATTATTTCATTCTTTTTTATGGCTGAGTAGTATTCCATTGTATATATGTACCACATCTTCTTTATCCATTCATCTGTCGATGAACATTCAGGTTGTTTCCATGTCTTGGCTATTGTGAACACTGCTGCTATGAACATAGGGGTGCAAGTATCTTTTTGAATTATAGTGTTGTCTGGATATATGCCCAGGAGTGGGGTTGCTGGATCATATGGTAGTTCTATTTTTAGTTTTTTGAGGAACCTCCATACTGTTTTCCATAGAGTGCATGCCTCAGGTTTTCAAGTGGAGAGACTTCAGTGTGGTGGGACACCCATTTGAGTTCCTTGGGCTTCTCTCTGCCAGCTCACTCACACCTTCAAAATATCAGATTACAGAGTTTGCGAGGAGAAACTAGACTTGATAGCCTAACTCATTCCACTAGCCAGTGTCCTTCATCTCTGCTCCTTATGGCATTGTTTTTACCTCAGCAGACTCTGTCCCTGTGAAAGAGATCCGAGTCCTTTAGTTTCCCAGAGGCTGGGTGGGAGTGTCAGGAAGCCCATTGTTGCTGCACAACTGGCCACATTCTCCCAGAGCTCCTTCTGCCTCGCTCCTGGTCTATCTCTCAGTTGGTTCTGAATCCGGCTAGAAGGGAGGGTAGCTATTTGGGAGCCCCCTATATTTCCAACAAATACATCCTCATGATTGAATGCCTTTGGAAGGGCGAGAGGAATAGTCCACAAAATAGTTACTGATCATGTCACTTCAATACCTGGACAAGTAAAGAAAAATCAACAAATAAAAAGATAAGCTCTCCACCCTTGAGAAGTTTATATGTTTTGCTAGCTTTTATATTTTTATAGTTTATATATTTTGACAGTTTTGTGGACACCTAATCAAAGGTACCACTTGAAATGAAACAGGTACTGGTATATTATGTGTTTTTATCACAGGCAGACAAGCCCTAGGATGTATTATATAATTTAATTTACAGTATGAAAGCAGTCTTTCCTTTTAACCATCCAATTGCCTGACTACATAAAATTCCTGTGTTAGTAATTAAATTATGTCATGTATGTAAAAGTGTTTCAAATATTTCAAAACATTATGTACATATAAATAGTAAGCTATTATTTTGGTCATAATTATTCCAAACTTGACACCCTTTCTCTGTTCATTTTTTCTCAAATATTCTCACCTGAGCATTTATTACATCAGGCATAAGCTGGTTATAGAGGATCTAGGAATAGCCACCTCCTTTTCCAATTCTAGAATAATTCTTTCAAGTAAATTTTGTTAAGTAGAAGTTAACATATTATTCTTGCTTTCCAACTAGCAATCTTTAACCGACAGGAAAATCAATGCCATTTCCTCAACAGCAAATTATATTCCACTTATGTACATTATAGCACTTTTCTTGGAGTTGATAAATAAGGAAAAAATACTGACAGTCATTTAACTTAGTAGGATTTACTTAAACGAACTGCCAGAAAGAACTTAATTCTTAAAATAATTGATTTTTCTCTACATCAGATGAAAAACGTACAACAGAGTAAATGAAAGTCTTTTAAACAAAAGTAATTTTCTGTTCATTAAAGGAAACATAAAATATACTATAAGGCTGAATTATCCAAATCTTTGAAAAACAATTACTTGCAGGTTATTAACCTATTTTTAAGGCAAGAAGTTTTAAACGGCATTCAGAGCATTTCCTAACCTGACATGCATTGAGATGAAGAAATTTTAAAATAGTTATTACTACCCCAATGTTTTTGCTACATACTGATGGAGGAAAATAGCTGAATGTACGTAAGTGATTTGAAAATAACATGCAATGTCTCATGACAGGCTATGGCAGCGGAGAGACCTGGAAAAAAATCCATACTGGCCTCACCACTGTTCAACTCCTATTGACAGCTGTCACTCAAAAGGTGATATCACATAAAAGCTTTCTGATCTGAAGCTTAAGTTTCCACAGTAGGGCAAAATCCTATTACCTTCAAACCCACCTTTCAGACATCTATTCTCTTCTCTTCATGTTTGCAAACTGCTGACAGTTTCTTCTAGGTAAAATGTTTCTTACCCAGGGTGGTTCTTGTTATTATCCCAGCCACAAATCTTCTTTACAAAAATAATCAATTGTATAGAATCATATGCAGGTTAGTTATGTTTTTCTTCAAGTTAAATTATGTAGCACCCAACTCCATTTAATTGCCATTTCCTACCTTCGCTGGTTTATCTAAATTTTTCCATAGCTGAAACCTTACTGGTATTCAGATTGTGTTTTTTGAATTTTGTTTCCATATATCTTGAACATTTCAGTTGTTTAATGTTCTTGAGATCTAGGAATAGAAGAGATTACTGGTGGATTCTATAACATTACTCATAATTTAGAAAATGTATAGGATTTATAGACATGAGTCTACAGTCCTCTATTCAAAAGAAGCTGGTTGAAAGTTAAGAAAAGAAAGTATTCAACTTAATTCTTCCTATACATATGATGTGAGATGATTAGCATTTGCTTAATATTTCACCAGACTTTATGTCTGTACTAGTAGACACGGTCCAGGATAAAAGGAATAGCAATAATCTCTTCTAAGAGCTCATCAATGATCTGTCCAGTAAGAGAGATAAAGAGAAATTTATAGGTGTTTTATGTCAGAGGAAACTAGTAAGATCATAACTTTGTCATTGTGTAACCTGCCAAAGTGGTCCCAACCCAGTTTGGTCGTATCGTTTGGCATGTCCTCAATTATCTTGGCAGCTGGAGAGGCGGCTCTCGTGACATTTTCAAATCAAGTAATTCTCCGAAATCATGAATTCATTCAAAACACATTTATTTAGTATCTACTAGGTGCTTGTATAATCCCTTTACCTAGATGTCCTTTTCTGCTCCCTGCATCAACTTTCTTCCTACTCATCCCTGAATACTTAGGGCAGATATTAGTGCCGTCATGAAGCCTTTCCCCGCCCTTTTTTAACTTACCTTAGTAGTGGAATGAATCACATTATCCTGGGAATTCTTTTTCTTAATAACATCTTTATTGAGATATAATTCACATATCATAAACTTCATCCTTTTTAAGATTACAATTCAGTGGTATTTCATATATTTACAAGGTTGTGCATTGATCACCACTAATTCCAGACCATTTTCATCAACTCCCCCAAAACAAGCCACATACCTTTATCACTCACTCTTCACCCCCTCTCCTCCAACTCCCCAGCTCCTGGCAACCACTGAATCACTTTCTGTCTCTATGGATTTGCCTACTCTGTACATTTCATATAATGGAATCACAATATGTGGCCTTTTGTTCCTGGCTTCTTTCACTTAGCATAAAGTTTTTAAAGGGTCTTCCATGTTATAGTATGTCGTTCCTTTCCATTGCCACATAAGATTCCACTGTACAGATACACCACATTTGTTTATTCATTCTTCAGTTGATGGTAATTTGGGTTGTTTCCACTTTTTGGCTACTATGAATAATTCTTCCATGAACAATCATGTACAAATTTGGTGTGGACATATGTTTTCAGTTCTCTTGGGTATATATCTAAGAGTGGAATCCCTGGGTCATATGATAAATATATGCTTAACATTTCGAGGAACTGCCAAAGTGGTTGCACCATTTTATGGTCCCACCAGCAGCTCATGACGGTTCTAATTTCTCTGCATTCTTGGCAACACTTGTTATGGTCCATCCTTTTTTTACCATAGTCATCCTAGTGAGTATGAAGTGCTACCTTATTGTGTGTGTGTGTTTTTTTTAAGTATTTGTTTATTTATTTATTTATGGCTGTGTTGGGTCTTCGTTTCTGTGCGAGGGCTTTCTCTAGTTGCGGCGAGCGGGGGCCACTCTTCATCGCGGTGCGCGGGCCTCTCACTATCGCGGCCTCTCTTGTTGCGGAGCACAGGCTCCAGACGCGCAGGCTCAGTAATTGTGGCTCACGGGCCTAGGTTGCTCCGCGGCATGTGGGATCTTCCCAGGCCAGGGCTCGAACCCGTGTCCCCTGCATTGGCAGGCAGATTCTCAACCACTGCGCCACCAGGGAAGCCCCTTATTGTGGTTTTGATTTTCTTTCCCCGACTAATGATGAGTCCCTCAACATGGCTAATGATGTCGAGCATTGTTTCACCTAGAAGGGGAGATTCTTAAGTTTTGGGTCAAAATATTATTTATTTTACTATCTCCAGTACCAAATACAAACTGGCACATAGTAGGAGGCCAATAATTTTTATAAACAGAATGAGTATATATTTAATTTTTAAGAGTACTGTGCTTTGAATTACTCACAAGAGCGGTCCTAGGTACCTAATGTCTATTATAAATATTGGCTCTATACCTGAATGCAAAAATACAGATTCTTTAAACCCATTTTTAAAAACCAGCAAAAATATGTGTTTTTTAAATGATGACTTACTTACTTATATTTTTCTCCTTAGAAATAAATTTTCAGCAAGCAGTGTATCTTGGCTCTTTCTGGGAGCAAAGTTTAACTCAGATTGGGCGGTAGCTGTGTTTCAGCCAAGTTGATTACAGAGCCAGGAAACGAAAATGCAGTGTTTGTGCAAGGCAGAGGCAGATATGGATCTCGCATGAGAGCCTGTCCCCTGAAATTAGAGACGGATGAGAGATATGGATTTATTTTTCAGGATGTGTTCCTTCCTGGATGTCAGATGCCATTTGTCATACCACAGATTTTGCTGTCTATCAGGATCTAGGCAAAAAGGTATTTCAGAGCTTAAGGAGTTTCTCTCCATACAGCATTTTATCCAAAGAAGCGGTCTCAATTCCTCTGAGAAGTTAAGAAGTTGGAGAAAAGCGCAACCCCACATGTACCAGGGTATTCAGCCGGCTAGCTCTGTATCTCAGCTACCTCCTAAATTTAGAATCTACATTAATTCAATTATTTTTCAGAATGATTTCAATAAATCCTTGTGTCCATGGTCTAAACATGACCCAAATGGCTGTAAAACATTTCCAAAGGTCACAAATTTACTACCAGAGAATAAGTGGGAAACTGGGAAATCAAATCATTAAGGTGAGAGCAGAGTTGGACAAAAATGTTTTGAAAGACTAAAAAATGGGCATATCTAGTGATGCAGGAAGTTTATTTTTAGGGAATAACTTTAGGAAATAATTGGATAATTGTGCAAAGATTTATGAACATAGATGTTCATATTGGATTGTTTAAGATAGAGAAAAAGCTATGAACAACCTTATAGTATAGTAGTAGAGTTGACAATAAATTATAGTACATACACATATCCATATAATCGAATACTACCCAGACATTAAAGCCATCTTGTAGAAGACTATTTAATGATGTAGGAATTTTCAAGATATATGAGTGTAAAAAAGCAGGTTATATAAATATATACCTATTACAATCCTCTATTAAAATATATGTTTATATGTATATATATGTGCATAGGAGGAAATAACTGGACTCTGAGTGGTGACATAACAAGTAGCTTTTATATTTTTATGTGTGCTTTTTGGGTCCACATGTTATGCTTAATAACTTATTATTAAGTGGCACATTACTTAAAAAGAAAAAAAGCAGAGTTTTTGGTGAGGTGACATGTATGTAAGAAGCCTGGACCTTAGGAGACAATATTTTAAATAGGACTCATTTTGTGGAGGTTTGATATACATGATATATGAGATGTACAAACACACACACAAACACACAGCAAATTCCTTTTTGAGGTGACTTTTAGCTTTTCTTTCTGTCTTGATTTTTAAAAATCTTTTCAAGTGGGAGGGGCTAGTGTGGAATTTTGGAGGGAATTTCTAGCCTGTAGTCTCATGTTTCCCTGATGGGCAGCTCCTGCCAAAGTCATGTTCCTTGGCTCTCTTAGTCCCTGGCCCACTCCTGCCCCTGATAGGAGTGACTTATCTGAGAGTAAGGCTGGCCCTGCCCCTCCCAGGCTCCTGTGTGTGTGTGTGTGTGTGTGTGTGTACATGCACGCCAGGTCCTGTCCTTGGGATGCATTCTCATCTCCTCTCTGTTGTGATCTCCTTGGAGCAGTCTGGTAGTTCCCTGGGGCTGTTGAACTGTGTCCAAAGTGGAGAGACAAGATAATCTAATCCACTACACGGCTTTAAAGTCTCAGTTGTGTCTATATCCTCAAATCCAGCATTACTCAGTAATAAATCTGATCTTTAAGATCTATTTCTAGTGTACAGAAGTCATTGCTTTCTTATATGCCACCAATAAACAATTGGAATTTGACATTAAAAACCACAACGCCGTTTGTATGATCACTAAAACCAAAGAGATGCGTTAGGTATAAATCTAATAAAATACAGACAAGCTCTATATGAAAAAGACTGTAAAATTCTGATAAAAAGCAATCAAAGAAGATCTAAACAAATGGAGAGATAGTCCATGTATGTGGAAAAGAAGAGTCAGTATTGTCAAGATGTCAGTTCTTCCCAACTTGATCTATAGATTCACCACAATCCCAATCAGAATTCTCAGCAAGTTATTTTGTGGATATTGACAAACTGATTTTAAAGTTTGTATGGAAAGGCAAAAGACCCAGAATCGCCAACATGATATTGAGGGAGAAGAACAAAGTCAGAGAACTGACACTACCTGACTTCAAAACCTACTATAAAGTTACGGTCATCAAGAGAGTGTGGTATTGGAGAAAGAAAAGACAAATAGATCAATGGAATAGAACAGAGAGCCCAGAAATAGACCTACTTAAATACAGTCAACTGATCTTTGGCAAAGGAGCAAAGGCAGTTAAACAGAGCAAAGACTGTCTCCAACAAATGTTGCTAGAACCACTGAATTGATCCTCCACATGCAATAATAATAATAATAATAATAAAGAATCTAGACCCAGACCTTACACTTTTCACAAAAATTAACTCAAATTGGATCATAATAAATGTAAAATGCAAAACTATAAAACTCCTAGAAGATAACCCAGGAGAAAATCTAGGTGACCTTGGGGCTGGTAATGACTTTTTTGGTACAACATCAAAAGCATGATCCATGGAAGAAAAATTTGACAAGTTGGACTTCATTAAAAATTAAAAACTTCTGCCCTGTGAAAAAAACACTGTTAAGAAAATGAGGGAAAAAGCCACAGAGTGGGAGAAAATATTTGTAAAACACACATCTGATAAATGACTGATATCCCAAATTACAAAGCACTCTTAAAACTTAACAGTAAAAACAAACAACTCAACTAGAATCTGTATCTGTCTGTCTCCTGTATCCATATCACAACTGGTTATTAACTTAGAAAAGCAAGAAATGTGTTATTTATGCAATCTTTCCCCACAAACAAAGAACCCTGATGATTCCATGAAGAAGATGTTTGGACAAGGTACAGTTCTTTGCCCATTCATGAGTAACCTATATTGAGAGAAACCTAAATGATGCTTATTGGAGAAAAGTGGGAAAGATTGGCAGGAACATATCAATTTGTTCTCATGGGGTATATTGAAGAGGGAGAGACGGAATCTCAAGTGAGAAAATAAACCAAAAGGGGCTAAAGTGAGGGTTTTTTTAATTGGAGCAGGTGACAAGATGGGCCAAAGTTTACAAATTCCAGCTCAAGAGGCAATGTGTCCTGGGTGAATCTTGGCTCTGTCCCTTACAAGCTGCGTGAGCTTGGACAAATAATTCAACCTCTGGGGGCTTCAGTTTCTTCATCTGTAAAATGGGAATAATAATATTAGTAAGCACTTTATAAGCATCAGTTATGAAAACAAAGAAAACATCCAGAAAAGTAGATTTTTCTCTTGTGCTCCCTACCTTACTGTTCAAACGGCAGAGGAGAGTTGTCTGGCTAATTCTTGGGGTTGGGGCAGTTTATCTTAAAGATCTTCAAAAAGAGGAGCAAATGCCACAGCCAATTCAAACAGATGAAAGCAGAGCACTAAGTAAATGGAAAGGAAGACATTATAGAGATAATCCTAAATCACAGCCTGAATATTTGGAGGTGAAATGCCCTCCCTGTTTAAGATCATCTGCAAAAAGAGAAGATGCTTCTTTTATTTTAATTGAAGTATAGTTAATTTACAATGTTGTGTTAGTTTCAAGTGTACAGCAAAGTGATTCAGACATATATATATCTGAAGATTCTTTTTCAGATTCTTTTCCATTATAGGTTATTACAAGATACTGAGTGTAGATCCCTGTGCTATACAGTAGGTCCTTGTTGTTTACCTATTTTATATATAGTAGTGTGTATATGTTCATCCCAAACTCCTAATTTATCTCTCCATCCCTTCCCCCCACTCTCCCTTTTGGTAACCATAAAGTTTGTTTTCTATGTCCGTGAGTCTATTTCTGTTTTGCAGATAAGTTCATTTGTACCTTTTCTTTTTTTAGATTCCACAAATAAGTGCTGTCATATGATAGATGTCTTTCTCTGTCTGGCTTACTTCACTTAGTATGATAATCTCTAAGTCCATCCATGTTGCTGCAAATGGCATTATTTCATTCTTTTTCATGGAATATATACAATATTCCATTGTATATATACACCATATCTTCTTTATTCATTCATCTGTTGATGGACATTTAGGTTGCTTCCATGTATTGGCTATTGTAAATAGTGCTGCTATAAATATTGGGGTGCATGTATCTTTTCGAATTAGAGTTTTCTCCAGATATATGCCCAGGAGTGGGATTGCAGGATCATAGGGTAACTGTATTTTTATTTTTTAAGGAACCTCCATACAGTTTTCCATAGTAGCTGCAGCAATTTACATTACCACCAACAATGTAGGAGGGTTCCTTTTTTTTTCCACACCCTCTCCAGCATTTCTTATTTGTAGACTTTTAAGGATGGCCTTCCTGACTGTGTGAGGTGGTACCTCATTGTAGTTTTCTTGAAAACCAATGATAATGACATCCCTACCTAAAGTAATAAAACACTTACCTTGGACCACAAGGAACTCACTGATGCTTTTTATTTTTTTACATCTTTATTGGAGTATAATTGCTTTACGATGGTGTGTTAATTTCTGCTGTATAACAAAGTGAATCAGCTATACATATCCCCATATCTCCTCCCTCTGGCGTCTCCCTCCCACCCTCCCTATCCCACCCGTCTAGGTGGACACAAAGCACCGAGCTGATCTCCCTGTGCTATGCGGTTGCTTCCCACTAGCTATCTATTTTACATTTGGTAGTGGATATATGTCCATGCCACTCTCTCACTTCGTCCCAGCTTACCCTTCCCCCTCCCCGTGTCCTCAAGTCCTGATCCTTTATTAAACACACCAAGCTTTGCATCTGGTCTCTATGAGATGGGAGAGACTACTGCAACACTGTAACAGAATGTGGCTTTGTGAAGAGCTCAAGGATGTGGCCAAGGTCACCTGACTCATTTTATGGGTGAACTTTCCCATCCGTCAGAAATGACTGACTAACACCTCATTGAGAGTTACTAAAACTTACTTATAGTTCAATAAGTACAGTAGTTATTCTTGGTATTATGCTAATTAATATTTTTTAAAAGATTAAATGCTTGTTCTATAGGTCACACAGCAAGTAAAATACGGGGTCAATATTAGAACAAGGTCTGCCTGTCGTCTAAACCTAGAGGTTTTGAACTGCATACATATACTATACAGCAAATTCAAATTCTTATTGTGGGGTTGGAGCCAAAAATACTAGTTAGGCAAATGACTAATTTGTAATATAGGAATCAGCACTGGAGAATATTTTTTAAAAATAAATCAGGCTTATGTCTTTGGAATTCCCATTACTCAAAGTAAGCCAACAACCTATTTCCAAGTGAGATCTGCCAATAGAATAGAGAAGAATCATTTTCATTTAGCACATTAATTGTTGGTATATGGGTTTTTTGTCATGTTAGAGGAAATATTCATTAAATTTCAGCATTTATGATCACTGTGTTGTAACCAAATTAACCCTGACATAAACTTTGACATTTAAAAACACAGAGAACATACTGATTTTTCACCTGTTTTGCTTACATGTAATTTTCAGTTCTCATGCAGGGCTCATAATTAGGAGATACTGTCCATTAATTTTCTCACATGTTGCTTATTAAGAACCAAATTCAGAAGGTAGAAAAATGCCAATATAAATTTATTCTCCAAAACTGCCCATGAATATATTGTTATTGTTTTTCTAATTATATACTTATGGTATACTCTTCTGCTAAGATATTAAAAAATAATTTGCTCCCATTGATAGGTAAATCAATCCCATGATATTGAGTTTACAGTATGCATTTGCTTGCTGAGCAAACTTTGCTTGTAAGATAATGCAAAGTTAAATAAGTCTGACCTAAGTTTTTAATTTAAAGTATATATTTGCAGGCACTTCAAAAGAAATATAAGTACAGGATGTGAGCTGAATAACTCCAAAGGTTTCTGTAAAAAACTTCTGATCCCTGGTAGACAAAGTATAAATAACCTCATTGTCTACCACCCATTCCTTCTGCCCAAGCATTGGAACTTCAGCTGGGCAAAGAATGCTTTAATTTGGAGATGAAGAAGATTTTTTTTTCTAAGTAGAAAGCATACCACAGAGAATATGAATCACTAAGGGTGACATTAAGTCTTGCAAAGAGATAATATATGTCTCTGTGGTGGCTCAAGAGACTAACAATAAATGTTAAATATTAATAAGATTGTGGAAATCCTCATGGATACTGTGATAAAGTAGCACCAGAAAAGGGGAAAAGACAGAGACAATAAAAACCAGAGATCTATGTCGTGGTCTTTGCTGCAATTCAGTGTATGTTTTCTATTTGGGGGAAAAGTAAATAAAGAGAAGAGAAATGTTTTTCTCCAGAAAAAAAGACAGGTTTGGGAGTGTATAACATTAGAAAATAGATAATATTCTTTAGAGACAGGCAGTTGGGACCTCCTCTTGTGGGCTGAGATACAAAGGAAAATCAGCCACATTCAGAGAAGGAATCCACTATGCCACCTTGAGAGTGAATCCATTTGCTTTTTTCTTTTTTTAATTTTAGTTTTATTGGAGTAGAGTTGATTTACAATGTTGTGTTAGTTTCAGGTGTACAGCAAAGTGATTCAGTTATATATACACATATATTCATTCTTTTTCAGATTCTTTTCTCATATAAGTTATCTCAGAACACTGAGTAGAGTTTCCAGTGCTCTACAGTAGGTTCTTGTTGGTTATCTTACATATAGTAGTATGTGTGTATTCATCCCAAGCTCTTGATTTATCCCTCCCTCCCACAGTTCCCCTTTGGTAACCATAGGTTTGCTTTCGATATCTGTAAGTTTGTTTCTGTTTTGTAAATAAGTTCATTTGTTTCATTTTGTTAAAAAAATTAGATTACACAAATGAGTGATATATGATATTTGTCTACGGCCATTCCACCCTGAACGCGCCTGATCTCATCCATTTACTTTTGAGTCTGTGGTTTTCTTAGCTTTTGTGCTTGCTTTGGTCCCTGGGGATGACAGCAACAATAGTGCTGACAGAGGACGGTCGTGTCAACCCATCACTCAGAGAGCGACAGCTTGATGGGCCTGGACACGGTTTTACCTCGTGGCTCCTCTTCAAAGCCTGAGGCCTTCCAAGTCTCTGAGTGTATCTGCAGACCAGCTATGAGGGAGAGAGTTTCTGTCGATAACACTGGCTCACCCTGCACTTAGTTCGGAAATGAGCCCTACTTTTAGACTCTCTTTCTCCTGCCCGGACTAGATTGAGCCTGATGGATGGGGCCACTTGAGCGGTGGTCGAATGCATTTTCTCACACAGAAAAAGGGGATGGAAACCAATTATCCAAAAACAGGGAAAGGCAGGAAATCACCGGACTTGCATCCTTTTGAGGGCTCTGCCCCATGTCTGGTTTGAATTGCTATGTTAAAAAAATAGCAGTTTTTCCGGTTATTCTGGAGGTGGTGAGCAGAAGAGCAAAGGAAAGCATCAGAGGAGAACAGTCAAACTGGTTGAAGGCTCAGTGTGTGGAGGCCCGTGGGGAATATTTGGAGAGTCTCGGAGAAGTACATTCCCTCTCCATTCAGGTGCAGGGGGAGCCGGGGGCTCCCCAAGACCATGGGAGATGTGTGTGTGGGTGTGTTTGGGAGGAAGGAAGGATGAGGGCTGCAGAGCAGGAGACACGGACATGGAAAAGGAGTTGGGAGGTGGGCATGTGGCTGTGTGGCCTTCACATGCCAATATCACAGCATAACCTGAACCTTATTCTGAAAGATGCAACTGGAAAGATGGAAATGAAAAGGTTCTTTTTGCTGTTGTTGTGTTTGAAGCAGAGTTGATTTACCATGTTGTGGTAATGTCTGCTATACAGCAAAGTGACTCAGTTATACATATATATTCTTTTTCATATTCTTTTTCCATTATGGTTTATCACAGAATATTGAACATAGTTCCCTGTCCTATACAGCAGGACCTTGTTGTTTATCCATCCTATATATAATAGTTTGCCTCTGCTAATCCCAAACTCTCGGTCCATCCCTCCTCCACTACACCCACCTTGGCAACCACAAGTCTGTTCTCTATGTCTGTGAGTCTGTTTCTGTTTCACAGATAAGTTCATTTGTGTCGTAGTTTAGATTCCACATGTAAGTGATATCGTATGGTATTTGTCCTTCTATTTCTGACTTACTTGATAATCTCTTGGTCCATTCATGTTGTTGCAAATGGCATTATTTCATTCTATTTCATGGTGGAAGAAATGGAAAGATTCTAACAAGATTCTTATTTGGACTTGATCCATCCTGAAAAAAGAAGAAAGATAGGCAAGTTAGTACTAATTTGCAATCTATAAAATATTATTTTGAGAATAAGTCACATTCTGGGTTTTTTCTCTGTTTTTTTTCTTTTTTTACATTTTTAGTTGAAGAAAGCAGATTCAATTAGGCCAAAGGAAGAAATGCTTGACAGTTCGAATACTGCCAAAGATGACTGTGCTATCTGTCTCCTCAAGAAACGTTTTTATAAAGGTAATCTGACTTTGATTTTGATTTATTTGATATCAGGGATTGAACCGAATGACTCCCAAGGCTGTTCTCAAATCCACATTTTATGATTTGTAAGAAAGAAAGTGTCCTTTATAAAGAATTCCAGAAACTGAAAAGGAGGAGGTTGCTTTTTTGTTTGTTTGTTTGTTTGTTTTCTTCTGTGAAGGCACAGCCCTCGATGTGAAAACCGGGGAAGTCAGTTGCATTCCCAGCCTTCACTGAGTTTAGGACCACAGAGCACAGATCAAGTTAGAACAGAATGGAAGGCCCCACCATTCCCTACACGCAGCAGCAGAAGAGCAGAGCTGCAAACTCAAATGCCTCTGAATGTCATCCAATTGCTTCTGCTTCCCAAAATTTGAATTTCTTGGTTGGACTGAAGCACATTCTATCCGGGATTAAGACAAAAATGAGAACGTAATGTGTATTCAGGCAAAACTCTAATCCAAAAAGATACATGCACCCCTATGTTCATAGCAGCACTATTCACAATAGCCAAGACATGGAAACAACCTAAATGTCCATCGACATAGGAATGGATAAAGAAGATGTGATACATGATACAATGGAATACTACTCAGCCATAAGAAAGAACAAAATAATGCCATTTGCAGCAACATGGATGCAACTAGAGATTATCATACTAAGTGAAGTAAGTCAGAAAGAGAAAGACAAATACCATATGATATCACTTATATGTGGAATCCAAAGTACGACACAAATGAACCTACCTATGAAACAGAAACAGACTCACGGACATAGAGAACAGACTGGTGGTTGCCAAGGGGGAGAGGGTTGGAGGAAGGATGGAGTGGGAGGTTGGGGTTAAGAGATGTAAGCTATTATATATATAAACAACAAGGTCCTACTGTATAGCGTAGAGAACTGTATTCAGTGTCCTATGATAAACCATAATGGCAAAGACTACATGTATATATATATATATATATATATATATATATATATATATATATATAAAGTCACTTTGCTGTACACCTGAAACTAACACAAAATTGTAAATCAACTATACTTCAGTTAAAACAAAGCAATCTAAAAAAAAGTGATACCTATGTATAAAATAGACAACTGAGGGGAACATACTGTATAGCACAGGTAACTCTACTTAATGCACTGTGGTGTCCTAAATGGGAGGGAAATCCAAAAGGGAGGGGATATATGTATATGTACGGCTGATTCATTTTGCTGTGCAGTAGAAGCTAACACAACATTGTAAAGCAACTATACTCCAATAAAAACTTAATTAAAAAAATAAAATAAACAAAAAGTAAAAAAGACTACAAATCAAAAGTATAAGTAAATAAATAAATAAATGAAAGAAAGTCAAGGAGTCAGTGGTTTCTGGTATTGGTTCAGCAGCTCAATCATGTTGGGGCTCATATCTCTGCAATTCCCTTGGCTTTTCTCTGTGTTCCAAGATGGCTTCTTTGGACCCAGCCATGTGTCAGCATCCAAGGTAGGATGAAGGCAACTAGGAGGAAGGATCCAAGCTAGTCATGTCTGTCTCGTTTTATGAATGAAACAGAAACTTTCCCAGAAATATTTCCCAGCAGACTTCTGGCCGAATCACATGACCACCTCTAGCTGCAAGGGAGGCTGAGAAATCCAGGATCAGGATTGTCATGATTGGCTGTGGCTGAATTACCTGGAGTTTTGCTACCCTGAACAAAACTGGATTCTGTCAGCAGGGACACAGGATGGGAGTATTCTGGGTAGGCAAGTAAAAGTGTCTACCAAATTCCATAACTTGGAAAGATCAAGTGCTTTATTTTACATGGGACTGAGTTCCAAGTCCCAGCTCTATTATTTATTACCTTGGGCAAGTCAGTTAGTCTCAGGTTCTCAAGTAAAATAGAGATAGTGATTTTTATCTCTGGTTGTTGTGATTATTACATAAGATGCTGTTTGTTCAAAATGCTTAGCATAATGGGTGAGTAATAATAAGTCCTTAGGGATATTGGTCCCTTACAACTCTGACCCATGTTTTATTTAGACAGAGGAGCCTCTGAGCAAAAGAGTCCCTGGCTCTTACCTGGGGCATATTAGAAATTATTCAGAACAGAAAGAGTTCAGTTCTCACTGGCATCTTCGGTGAGGCACCTGTCACAGGTAGGTAGGGATTCCTAGTACAGGTGGGTAAGCTGCGATGATGAACCAATTGTCAAAATTTCTTAGAGATGTTAACTTCACCTGCTCCCTGTGGGCCTCAGGAAAACTACAAACATAGTGTAAATGAATCACACTCAGCTCTAGAAAATGCCTAAATGCCTCCTGGATTCCTGCACAACCACCTGCCCCCAGACGCAACACAAACAGGCATACGGATTTTCATGCCCATAGAGTACAAACAAGAACAGTATGGTTGGTGCAAATGTGAAAAGCTAGGCTCGGTCTGGGTTCAAGCCCCGACTCTGTCTTAAAGTAGCTGCGTGACCTCTGTGCAAGTTATTTCATCTTTCTGTGCTGTGTGACTCTGAGCAAGTTACTTGATCTCTCTGTGCCTTGGTTTCCCCGTCTTTAAATGGAAATAATAACAGCACTTCATAAAGTTGTTGTGAGAAATAAATGAGTCAATATATATAAAGGGCTCCCAGGGGCGACACTTACAGAGGAATATCTTGCATATATATTAGAAGTGATTAGGCTACCACTTGATTTAAACTCTGAGAAGCTTATTGCATTAATGAAATAACAACAATCTTCTAAATCACTAAATGGCTAAATTTCTAAATTACTCCTGGGGGATTACCCTACAGCCAAAAGGAGTCCCAAATGTTGCCTTTCAGCTTTGCTTGTGTTCCTTCTGAGCTTCTGCAGGGCTGGCGGAAAAGGGAACATCCATAAGTTGGTATCGTTAAAGTAGGAAAATTTTAAAACGCAAATAGGACCGTGCTACTTCCTGGCTTGAAGACTTTTCAGTGCCATCCCTTTGCCAAATCTCCTTACGTGTCATGCAAGTGTCTCCAGGCTTTGCCACCTGCCAACACCTGCTTATCTTCTGCAATCCCTGTGTCACGTGCTCTAAGACAACAGTTCTCAAACTTTAGCTGCCCCAGATTATCCAGAGAGCTGGTTACAATGCAGATTGCTGGGCCCTACAGAGTTTCTGATTCAGTAGGTGGGACTCAAGAACATACATCTCTGATTTTTTCAAATTGGCTGCCTTTTTTTTTAAAGAAATCACGTCTTTAAAACTAATTTGTAATTCATACATTTCACCAATGCAAAATAGTTCTCCCAGACTAGACACTGAGCTGTGTGACGTCTAGAACCTTGCCTAATCATCTTCGTCCACCCAGGACCTGCCTGGTCCATTGTCTAAGACCTAGTAGTTTCTCAGCAATGTCTGATGCTCAAATGAAATCCAAATGAATGAGGCTTGACTGTATATAACTCCTTTGCATCTGTTCTGTCCTTCTTCTACAAAGCAGCAGTGCCAACTGATGAATTACTGGCAAGAGCTTTTCTCAGTTGTGGTGGTGAGCTGACCAAATTAGGCCCTCAAGACTCCCTCTGGGACCAACACACTCATTCGTTTAAAAACTGTTTAAAGTTATATATGCTCAGTAGAGGCACAAACAGGAGCTTTCTCACCTCTGAAAGTCAGTTCCCCGGTATGGATAGATCTGCAACCTTGGTTCATTGACACCTAGGATATCTAGTTCTTGTTCTCTTACCTTAAACATGCATGGAATATCCACTGATCTCATTTTAGATATAATAAATGAAGTTTTTCTTTCATTTTGGCTGGCCAGTGCAAAAGGAACAGTCATCACACAACTGAGAATAGAATAGCGTTAATGAATGTCCCTACAAGGGACACCAGGGTGGAACAGCTTGGCCTGAGAGCATATTTAAGCGTATATTATAATCGCTACTCTGGATGTGCTCTTTTTGATCACTGTTTTATCATATTTTAGCCATTGTTTTACATTTAAAAAGAGTGTATATTTTCTTAGCCAATGAAAATTTCTGATTGAATTAAAGTAAACATTAGGATGACAGAAGGTTCTTGTCTAACTTGAGTGAAGTAGATTTCTTTTTTGGTACACTTGGTTTTACTGGAGGTGTCATTTACCAGTCCTCTCTTTTTTTCAGACCTGACTGGCATCAAACAAGCTTTGGCTGGCTACTTCACCATCCTGAACCTGTGCTTCCTCATTTATAAAATGGGGGATATACTACCTGTCTCATCATATTGCTTTGAGAAGTAAGTGAAACAACATACATAAGGTACCAAACTTTGTGCCTAGTATATAGTAGGTTCATAATAAATGCTTAATTAAAATACTTATTGAACACCTACTACATACCTAACCTTATGTACCTTGTAATGTGGTGAAGGCTAAAGAAGCATATAGTCAGTGGTGAGTAAGGGCTTACGTTCATGAAAGGCAATAAATTCATAAATGGCAACAGCACCCACATGACACAAAACAGTGAAGGCCTACACACCAAAGAAGATCATAAACAAGGACTGAGCTTGGTAGGAGGAGGCAAGAAGGTTCTGAAGATTTATAAAATTTCTATAAAACTTACTAAGGTTTTTATTTTGATTATTTTTTAACATCAAACAAAAGGGGGTTTTCCCAAAGCCTCAGTTTCTTCATTGATAAAATATGGATAATAATAAAACATTGTGAGGATTTGATGAAATAAATTGTGTAACTTAGTGCAGAACCAGGATTAATAAATGCTCAATAAACTGTAGCTATTGCGGATAAAAATAATTCTAGAGAAGTATAAAAAGCTTAGGACCAGCAGTCTGGAAACCTGAGTCCTTCATCTCTCTGAGTCTACAAGACTGAAACTAGAGGACCAGAAGACTCTCAAAGCCCATTCCAGCCTGATGGTCCTTTGCTCCGGACTCTGTGTACTGCATCATGAGTGGGGTCTGGAAGGGGCAGCGTCCCTGTGCTCACCACCAGATGCACAGTGGGTGCTGCTGGCTCCCTCCCCTGGCTCTCAAGGTGTCTCGTGGGCATTTTGAGTTCAGAGAGAGTTGGGTTTGAATTTTGGCTCTGGGCCTCAGTTTCCGCAGGGGAATGTAGTTTATCCTTATATTACAGGGCGGTGATAAGGAATCAAGAAAGTGCTGGGATGGCATCTAGTGCAACTCTTGGCACAGGATAAACAACATTTAATAAACAACAACTACTTTATTACTTGTATTATTGCAGTGATGACGATGATGATGATGATGATGACGGTGATGATGATGATGGTGACGGTGGTGATGGTGATCATGACGGTGATGATGATAATGATGATGGTGACGATGATGATGACGGTGATGATGATGATGATGGTGACGATGATGATGACGGTGATGATGATGATGATGGTGATGATGATGATGACAGTGATGATGATGATGATGATGATGGTGATGACGGTGATGATGACAATGATGATGATGACGGTGATGATGATGGTGATGATGACGATGGTGATGATGATGATGGTGTGTGGTTGTTGTTACAACTCTAACGTTTCTTGACCTGAGGAAAGTGGTTAAACAGGAATTTGTCTCTGGCATCCTCCTGCTCCCAAGCATTACTCCCTTCTCCTCCTGTCCAGGTGGGTCTGTTTCTTTTTCATTCCCTTGCTTCCATCGATTTTTTACTGGCTGCCACAAGCAGTCCCAGAACTACTCATGACCATCCTGTCTTGATATTGTCCAGATCCCCCCAAGAACATTGAAACTTCCCTTGCATGTTTCTTATCCTATGGGTTTGCTTCCTGTATTTCACACTGTTCCACGCTCATGGACCACAGCTACTGGGCAAAAGATGTGCTGTGATATTCTATGCATATTTATATCCAGGCCTTGTGATATTTATATCACGACCTTCGTTCATTTCACTGAAATGAAATTTTTGCCTTCATTTCTAACCGAAACCAGTGTTTGAGTAAAAATAAAGTCAGACACAAAAAAGTCAATCATATACTAGTTTCTGAGAGCAACAACACAAAATTAGCGAGTTCAATCCTTACATACACAGCAGGTGTGTTAAAAATGCATTGAAGGAACTTTGCAAATCAGTCTGATCCAGGCTCACTTCTAACCAGCCAGCCTTAGCCCAGGGCGCCCTAACGTCAGAAACCCCGAGGAAGTGTACGTAGTGTGAGAAGAGTTTCCTAAGACTCTCTGTTAACAGCCAAGATGAGAGGCTGACATTTTTAAAAGACAGAGAGGGGAAAAGGTGAGAAGCCAGCCTACCAGGAAGATAGTGACAGAGTTGATCCTATGGTTTCAACTTAGATATGCAATGTCGTTGCCAAGATAGCTGTGTCTGAGTTATCTTGGGAAGAAACAGCATCCTGGATTTTGATGGGCTAGACTTGGGGGAGTTTGTGGATTTAAAAGCAGTCCCTCCAGCCTGTCTGCCCCAGACCTTGGTAAAAGCCTGTCTTGAACTGTGCCACTCAGACGGGAGTTAAAAGAGGCCCAGGCTAGAGCAAAAAAGTTCCAATTTGGAAGCTAGAGGCTGCTGCATTCTTCCTCAACGCTTCTGCTTCTTGCCCACACCTCACTTTGTACCCAGTTTTGATTTCTTTTTATACCTTTTGTTATTTGTCAGTTGCTTTGAAGACAAAATTAGGACCTGCCATAATTACATTCCCCACTGCAGCTAGCACAGAGCTTTGGACACAGTATCGTTCCCATTCAATGTTTCTTAAACTGGTCAGTGAAATCAACAAAGCTTAGCGATTTAAGAAACTAGGACTCAGGACTTTAGGTATGATGGAATTATGCCACATTATATATATGGGAAGCCGTACAGGGTTGTGGGGAAGGCCATGAGTTTATGAGTCAGGCTGACCTGGGATTGAGCCCTGGCCCCAAGCACTCTTTGCCGTGTGACCTTGGTGAGTTGCTTTTGTCACATGGGTTCATCTCTGGGCTAATCCCTGAACTTCTTGTCTCCAAGCCTCAGTTTTCTCATCTCTAAAATGGGGGTGATCATAATCCCTACTGCACAGAATCATAACAGTACCGACTTCAAAGAACCAACCTCATAATAAAAGTCCCTCATAATTCTTGGGGAGAGTTCATGGAAATTATAGTTCTACAGCTCTTAGCACAGTTGTTGCCACATATTAGGCCCTGATTAAATGAGAGCTATTAGTAATAATAATAACATGGTCTTTTTCAATTTCTACTTTAACTTTGGAGTCATCTTGAGGGACAGTTGTCACTCTCGTATTGACAAAATAATGACATCCAAATATATGTACTGGAGATTTCCTCGAGGACTGGTGGCATTGTTCCTGCCATGGGAAGGTGGCGTTGTGTTTTGATCATTTGATTGAGGTCCCTCTAATTTTTTTGTTAAAAATTTGATGTAGTAAAAAAAAAAAAAATCCCTGTGATTTTGTGGAGGATTATGGAGTTGCCTGTGGAATAATAGTAGCTGTCATTTATTCACCATCTACCACATGCCTTGCCCTGTGCTGTGCGCTTTGTATCCATTACCTCGCCTGATCCTCAGACAGGCCACGATTTTAGCTCTGTTTCACTGATGAAGGAACTAAAACTCAAAGGGTAAGCAACTTGCTCTGGTCACATAGTCCGAAAGTAGCAGAGGTAGGATTTGAAGTGGGCTCTGCCTTCAAAGTCCGTGCCCTGGCCTGGACTCCTGATCTCTGAAATATTCGCAGTCTTGCCTAGAGGTTCTGCACTGACCAGACCCAAATCAGAGGCTGGGGTATGATTCTTCCGCTTGTTTTCCAGGATTCCGCTGCTGCATTTTTAAGCCTGCGCAGAAACACCACTGTAAATTATTCATTTTGAAAGTTGGATAATGGGCCTGAGGCATTCACTATTCACAGTAAACAACAAGAGCACGCGGAGAGTAGGTGCTCCAGGCCAAAAAATCAGCTCATTTATCGTAATCCTTCCTCCTCTGTACACGCATCTCCTGTTCGTCCGGCACTTTCACGCCTTGTTCCTTCCGTCATTGAACACACAGGATGTGTGTTTCGAGTATCGTGGTACAAGCGCTCTGGCGAACATTCCTCGCGAGGTTAATTATCCTTAACTGTTCTCTGGTGTCTGAGGAGTTTGGAAGACCGGGGTGTGAAGAAACTACACCTTGGGCACACATGTCTGAAGGAATGTGTGCAGTGACTATTCACAACTGTCTCCAATTCTTCTCCCTCTGATACACATCAATCGAGCTGCTGTTCCATGCCAGGCACAGAGCTAGGCTGATGGTGAGATTAGGACTAAGATGCCTTTCCTCAAGGAGCTTGCAGAAAGGGGTCAGCTGGGGGATGCCAGCAGGCAGAACGGGTCTCATTCCAAAATGGTAAGAGCTGCCGCATGTGTGTGTAGAGCGGGTGACACTGAAAGCCGTGGAGGGATGAAGGCAGAGCAAGTACCAAATGTTGTTTTGGTTGAATATATATGATGTCTCAGCTAAACACAAGAAGTGTGGTGTCGTGAGGCCCGCTGATCTCAAACTGTGTTCCCTGGAACCATATCTGGACACCTACCGCTGTACCAGGGACTATTTGAGTCCTGGGGACGCAGAGGGAATAAAATAAAATTGATGAGAATGAACTTCTTGAAGCGAACTCCTCCGTTGTCAATATATTACGCAACCTTAGGTAAGTTACTTCACTCGTTTGGACTCAATTTCTTGATCTGTAAAAGAGGGAAGTTGAAGAAGAGAATCACTAAAGCTCTCCTGCCAGCTTTAACTCCTTACGAAATAAAAAAGATTTCTGAAGTTTTCTTGATTTTTTTTTTTCACCATACGTTATTTTGGTGAGAACAACCATGAACATCCGCCACTCTGGAGTTCAAGGAGGACAAAATACGCGTGGTTCCTGCTCTTGTGGAATTCACCAGCTACGTGGGAAACAGTTTTAAACAAACAAAATGCATAATTACGTATTACCGAGGGTAACTGCTTTGAAGGAAAATTTTTGAAAAACGTTTCATTTAAGTAGTTTGAACTTGTCTATCTCTTGATCATTTACACTTGTGGTTAACAAAACTGCATCTTTTTAGAGTTTATTTTATTGAAGTATAGTTGATTTACAATGCTGTGTTAATTTATGCTGTCCAGCAGAGCGATTCAGTTATACATATGGATACATTCCCTTTGGTATTCTTTTCCATTATGGTTTATCACAGGATATTGAATATAATTCCCTGAAAACTGCATCTTTTTGATTGAGTACGTTCTGGATGACATTTGTCTGGGTATCCCCGAGGGCCACACGCCCAAGAAAACAGGAGGCATTGCTGAGTCGTGCAGCACTGCTTGTCACGGGGCTTCTTAGACCCTCTTCAGAGCCATCTGAGCGCCCAAGACCCCTGATGATCAGGAAGGAGCAGCAAAGAAAAAGAAAGCAGTCGCCCCTAGGCTGGAGGGGAATGAGGACCACGATTCTGCAGCAGCATTAGATCTGATTGGACCCTGACACCAAGAGATAGCTGTGAACCCGGCAAGTGTTGGCTGCAAGCAGACAGCGGTGGGAAGATCACGGCTCAGAGCAGCGGTCGGCTCTCCCTAAAGTACTGCATCCCAGCCTGTGGGCTTGGCAATGCATGGCTCGCCGGGGAGAGCTGGGTTTCGCTGTGAGCAGTTGTTTACATCCAGGCTTAAAGAAGCTAAGCGCTTCGTCCCCCCTCAGGTGGCTTTGAGGAGACTGCTACAGGGCGAACGAGACAAGAGTGGAAATTTCATGGTGATTTCAGCTCCCGCCTGCGTATGCTTGTGAATTTCCAAAGTTGTAGGTTACTGATCAGGTTCAGAACGGAGACGAACGCCAGCCAGCCTTTCTACTGTGCATCTGTAGAAAGATCGCCACGTTTTTCTCATCCTGACCCTAGAACGATCCACATCGCTTATCTGGTTTAAAAAACACATTTAGGGCTTCCCTGGTGGTGCAGTGGTTGAGAGTCTGCCTGCCAATGCAGGGGACACGGGTTCGAGCCCTGGTCTGGGAGGATCCCACGTGCCGCGGAGCGGCTGGGTCCGTGAGCCACAATTACTGAGCCTGCGCGTCTGGAGCCTGTGCTCCGCAACAAGAGAGGCCGCAATAGTGAGAGGCCCACGCACCGCGATGAAGAGTGGCCCCCACTTGCCGCAACTAGAGAAAGCCCTCGCACAGAAACGAAGACCCAACACAGCCAAAAATAAGTAAATAAATAAATAAAATTAAAAATACAAAACACATTTAAAAAACACAGGCTGTTACTCAGCCATAAAAAGAAACGAAATTGAGTTATTTGTAGTGAGGTGGATGGACCTAGAGTCTGTCATACAGAGTGAAGGAAGTCAGAAAGAGAAAAAAAAGTACTGTGTGCTAACGTATATATACGGAATCTAAAAAAAAAAGGTGCTGATGACCCTAGTTGCAGGGCAGGAATAAAGAGGTAGACAAAGAGAATGGACTTGAGGACATGGGGTGGGAGGGGGAAGCTGGGGCGCAGTGAGAGTAGCATTGACATATATACACTACCGAATGTAAAATAGCTAGTGGGAAGCAGCAGCATAGCACAGGGAGAGCTTTGCAACGACCTAGAGGGCTGGGATAGGGAGGGTGGGAGGGAGGCGATATGGGGACATGTGTATGCACATGGCTGATTCGCTTTGTTGTGCAACAGAAACTAACACAGTATTGTGAAGCAATTATACTCCAATAAAGATCTATTAAAAAAAAAAAAAGCACAGGCTGCTTAAGTGACGCATTCAAGGTCACCTAGCAAGTGAATACCAGGGCCAAAAAGAGAACCCAGATCATTCAACTCTTTTACCCTTCATAATGGACCAGGCTAGGTTTTTTATTTTATTTTTGCATTCTCAGGAATTACAAATTAGCCTACAGTAAACTTCTCTCGTGGGGAAAGATTGACTTGGTCAATTCATAAACGGAAGAATTTGCAGTAAGAAAAAAAAAAAGTCCCTATAGAAAACCGGAAGAAAAGCTCCTGAATTCAATCCCCAGCCCACGTTCCCGGCTCAGACAAGCAGCGGCATTTGCCCTGGCATGCCTGGCTCAGTGCCAAGCACCACGAGTAATAGATCTCTGTCTGGGTTGTCTTCAGGACAAAAACTTGGAAATGAAACAGGGCGAGGGTATCTTGGGGAAGGAGGAGAGAGTCCAGGCAGGACAACACATGGCGGGCACTTCTCTGTCATCAGGGAATCCCACCTCTTCCCAAACCTGGTTCAGCCGTGCTTTGGCAAAGGCTGTTAATGTAAGAGCTCTGTAACTGAAGGCCTTTGACACAGAGTTCTACAGGGCAGTGAGAGTGACATCAAGTGGATGCAGGAGTGAATGAAACAGCCATGTGAACTCAGTCCTGTGGTAGAGGATTGTCATTCTGTGAAGCAGGCTTCCTGTTCAGAATTATATTTAGGGTTCAGCTCCACACCCTTGTTCTCTGGCCTGTGTATTTCTCCAGGGACCTCCTTGCATAGGAATTTGAGTTCTCCTTGCACGGGATGGGTCATCTTCTAAGCTCCTTCTGGTGTCTTTGCAGGGATTGGGGAATGGGGTGTGTTTAGAGGATTCATTTGATGTGAAATTCAGTTCAACAAATTTGTGGAGCACCTACTATGTACCACATACTGCCTTATGTATTGAGGATGTAAGGACAGCCCTTACACTCTGGATGTTTACTGTCTAATTTAGTGAGAAAGGCAATAAACACAGGTAAGCACAGAGAAGAGGTATCTAATCCATTCCGTCAGGTTGGGTGACACCTGAGTTGAATCTTGAGGGGGTAAACTAGCCACACAGAGCACTAGGAGGTCAGAGTCTGGGGAGCAGCCTGAACAAAGTATGGAAATGGAGAACAGCATCTGGGTGCAGATAAAGATTTCAGGACTATGGGACAAGTAAACTGAGATTTAGAGCGATGGCATTGGTCCCAGTTTCCGCCTCTGCAAGATGAGAGGGAAGACTCCAAAACTGGCTTTTTCCGAGCACATCTCCCATGAAGAGGATGAATTTGGAGGGTGATTTACCTGAAAGGCTCTGTATGCCTCCAATGCCTTTTGCTTGCTTGTTTTAAAGAGTGATATCATAGCTTTGTTTAAAGATGCCAACGTTATAGTACACCAGAAGTTGAAATCTTTGAATCCAACCAAATCCATGATAAAATATTTTTTAAACTGTGGTAAAATACACGTAACCTAAAAACTTACCATTTTAACCATTTCTAAGTGTACAGTGGGTGGCATTAAGTACATTGACATTGTTGTGCAACCATCACCACTATCCATCTCCAGAACTTGGTCATCACCCCAACCTGAAACTCTGAGCCCATGAAACAGTAACTCCTGTCCCTGGTAACCTGACCTTTGTTTTCAATTGTTGAACTCTTTGCCTTTCATGGAGAAGTCCCAGGCTGCTTTGCCACAGCATGCAATAGATGGAGCTATCCAATAGACAGCTCTGGACAGAGGGACCCCTGACAGAGGGACAGCCATCAGTTTTTTGGGTTTTGCCACAAGGCTCATTAACTGCATTTTGAAAGCGCGTCAAGAGTTTCTCCTCTCAGTGTAGAGCATAGAACCCACCAGGGAAGCGTGAGCTCCCCCTAGAGTTTAGTGCCTGCATTGCAACAATACGGGCAAAAATAGCCGGCAGAAAACTCGAACTGTTGGTGGATTTGGGAAGGGAAGGGAAGGACAAGATTTGAGAGCCACTAGGGAGTTTCTAAGTACAACCTGTCCGTGCTTCTGAAACAGCACGGCCTCCCTTCCTCTCTCCCCAGGGCTGCCTTTCATAATCCTGCCAACACTTAAACCCCTTTTGCTTCCTAGACTGTCCCGAGTAATTGATAATGCTGATGCTTTAGTAAGCAATGCTGTTATTCCAGTCAGTATGGAACAAATGTTTCAGCAAAGGACCACTGTGTTCCCAGGGATGACAGAAATCAAGTGAAACATAAAACGCAGGCCCTGACCACCTCTGGTCCCAAAGGCTTGCTTGGAACTTCTCACTGAATGGAAGCTTTCCTGTTTCTGCATTAATCCATGTAATGCTGGCTAAGTTCCAACTCAGGTAATTACATTCTCCCTTACCCAAATCCCCCTGGAAAATTTAGTCCTTTCGTGTGTCTTCTTGTGATTTTTCAGTTTTTGTGTTTTGCTCTTGACACGCAGCATTTTGCTGAAGACGTTTTGCCTTTCGGTGAGAGGACAGAGAGGGTGGGCCCATTGGTCCTGTGCATTATCTTCAGAAGAATTGTAGGGCTAAGGAAAGGTGGTGGAGCCATGCTGAGCAGAGCAGAACCCTGGAGATTGCGAGGCCAAAGGAGATGCCCTGATGAGACTCCTCCCTCAGGTAGGTATGTGATGAAACCTCTGGTTATTCACTGACTTCTCAGTATAAAGCCTCCATAACCTCTGTAGTGAGACAGCCAGTTTTATCACTCCTTTGGCAAGTGATTCGAACTTATCCCTAAATGGGACCCCTACCACCTGGGTGTTGCCAATCCACCCTCTGTTTCTCATGTTTGATTGACAAATGGTCTGTTGTTCAGTTCCCCAGGGTTATGATCTAGATTTTACTTTGGGCTGAAGGGGTTGTAGACATTTTGGGTTATTTGGATCCCCAAATCACTAAAACATGGCAGCAATTTCTCAGTAATTATAGTTTTAAATATCACCTGGTCCTCAAGCTGTGATCAATTTCGTGATACCCTTTGACTCGTGAAGCATTTATTGAATAACTGTGTCCCCTTCCCTTCCACCTGAGTCGCCTTAAGGAAGTTAGCTAACAATTTTGTGCTTTGGTTTTCTTACTTGTACGTTGAGAGTGATAAGAATAACTACTTCATAAGATGGTTGTGATGATTAAATGGGAGTGCAGGGAAAACCATTATTACACTATCATTAGTAGTATTACTAGTGTTAGTATTATTATAAGACATTGTATTAAGCAAACATATTGTGGAACCGATCTAGAACAGGGGTCCCCATCCCCCAGGCCTGTTAGGAACCCTGGGCCTCACAGCAGGAGGTGAGGGGGGGTGCGAGTGAGCGAAGCTTCATCTGCCGCTCCCCATCGCTCCCCATCGCTCACATTACCGCCTGAACCATGCCCCCCTGCCCCCCACCCCACCCCCACTTCCGTGGAAAAATTGTCTTCCACGAAACCTGTCCCTGGTGCCAAAAAGGTTGGGGATCGTTGATCTAGAAGATAATGAAATACTCAAAAAATCTCTTAAATAAAATGAAGATGCCAAGATGACTAAGCAATGGTCCTGCCTCAGTATGTTTATAATCTAATGTAGGAGTCATATATTCTTCTTCACTGTTGTCATCCTAATACCTAGATCCATGCCTGGCATTTATAGTGGGAGGCCAAGAAATGTTTGTTAATAGGATGAATGTATAAAGGACTTAAACACAAACATACAGAAGGGAAATTACCGATGAGGGGAATTGAGGACAGCTTCATAGAGAAGTTTGCATTTGCTCTTTGATTGGATTCTTTGAATGAATTCAATCTTTGAAGAGTAGATATGATTTTGAAAGACGGTGAAGGAAGTGAAAGGCCCTCAAAATCACTTATTGGAACAGTGTTTCCCAGTCTTTTTTGGATCATAGCACATGAAGAAAATAATAATATTTATACAGGACACTGGTCAAAGGCTCTACATAAGGACATGATCCCCAAGAGAACAGAGACCTTGGCCATCTTGGTCAACTTTGTATCCCCAACACCTAGGATGGTACTTAGCAGATATTAGTTGAATAGGAGCAAAGGGGAAAGCATGAGGAAACGCTTAGAGTTGGTCTGTAAAAGGCATGACTCGGGGCACTGGGGTGCAGGATTCATAAGAAAATGTAGAAGGAGTCAAGAAAATTTAGAGGCAGATCTAGGGTGCCTTTGAATGCTGTACCAAATTGTGTGTATTCACTAGGGCATGGGATCCATTAAATATTTTGGATTGGGAGCTCTTAGTAAGAAAGACAATCCTGGGCGGGGGCTATGTAAAGGATAGAGTGAAAAAACACTGGGAGAAGAAAATCAAGAAGGCAGCTATTTGTAGTGTCTGGATGGCAGACAATGAGGGACTGAAATAGGAAGGGGAATGTGAAGGAAGGACATGAATTTGACACTTGAGTTGAGAAATAGTTGGTAGGACCTCACTGGAATGAATGGAAAAGGGCAAGGCAAGAGTCATATTACCACTAGTGCGCGATTTCACCTTAGACAGTGTACTTAGCCTCTCTGCCTGTTTCCTCATCTACAGAATGAGAGACCTGAACTATTCCTTCAGTCCCATTAATTTCTAGTATTTTAGAATTCTCTAATCTTATCAACTTTTCAATGAATTAGAAAGGTCTCTCTTCCTCATCCCCCCCCACCCCTCCTCAGCCTCAGTTTGTGGTGGCATTTCACCTTCTTACTTTGGACTCCCTTAGTCCTCTGAAAAATTTCAGGCTAACATTTCATTCAAGTGTAGCATAGAGATCCTTAGGGCACAGGGTGGAGTAGTGTTCCCTACCCCATCTGAAGATACTCAACTGGCAATTTCTTCCCTCTACTTTTCTCTTATTCATTGGGTCTTCTAGGGAGACCCCTGCCATAGACCTTTCTCTTATGAGTAAGGATTGTGTCTTATTCCTGTTTGCCAATCCAAGCCTGACATAGAATAGCTGCTCAAAAGTAGGAGGGATGAATGAATGAATGAGTAAATGAGTTGATGATGGGGAGATATACCTTGGATTACATCTTTCTGGCCACCGGAAAGTTCTGGTCAGATGCATTGTGACAGGAGACTGGTAACATCATCTTTTGATTTTTTTTTCTTTTCTTTCCTTGAGAACTCTTAAGAATCTAAATGATTTTCTAAACTTTTGTTCTCCTAGAGCTATTGCTGTTATTTGCTCCTGAGCCTTTCCCATCCACAAGTGGTTACCTGCCTAAGCTCATTTGAAGGCTGGGGAATCAGTTGTGTCATCCTTTTCTCTTACGATTAGAACACCAACAGTTATGTGCACAGAAATTCCATCCATGGTATCAACACAGACTTTCCAGGATAGAGACCTAGAATGAGTTAACAAGCACCAACACATTTGCTAAACTTAAAAGAATACTCTATTATTGCGTGGCAATTGGTAAAGAACTTATTAATTAAGGATATGAGACAGAGAAATCTCCCAAGGGGCAAAAAGCCATTACAAAGACATTGTGGAACCAATCTAGCAGTTAATGGAATATTCAGAGGTTCTTTAAAAAAAAAAGGGAGGGCTTCCCTGGTGGCGCAGTGGTTGAGAATCTGCCTGCCAATGCAGGGGACACGGGTTCGAGCACTGGTCTGGGAAGATCCCACATGCCATGGAGCAACTAGGCCCGTGAGCTACAATTACTGAGCCTGCGCGTCTGGAGCCTGTGCTCCACAACAAGAGAGGCCGCGATAGTGAGAGGCCTGCGCACCGCGATGAAGAGTGGCCCCCACTTGCCGCAGCTAGAGAAAGCCCTCGCACAGAAACGAAGACCCAACACAGCCAAAAATAAATAAATTAATTAATTAAAAAAAAAAATACACTATTTGTAAAAAAAAAAAAAAAGAGAGTGAGAGAGGGGGTCACTTTTCAAAAGAATAGGTATCACCAAATTAACGATATATTACAGATTGTGGGAAACTTACCAAAAGACAGGTAAATTCTAAAAACAAAACAAAAAGCCTTAGAAGCATTTGTGTGTGTGTGTGGTTCTAAATTTTGTTTTGTTTTGTTTTATAGCGCAAATATTTTGTATTGTAAGATATCAACAAACAGCCCCAAACTGGCTGGCTTGAAGCATTTGTTTTAATACAATCCAGTCTTTCTATTGTAACATCTCTAGATCCTAAACACACACCCACACCACCACAAAGCATAAAAGTAAATTGAGATGGAAATCAGAATCAAGCTAGTGTTGCACAGGAGAATTAACAGTACATTTGCTTTTGTTCTGAGACGGAGGGCATTTGGAGACAAAATAAATAACTCATTTCAAGTGCCTGTGAGTTGTTTGTTTAAGACATAACTCAAATTAACAAGAAATGCCAGGCTCTCCTCTGTTTCACTTTTTTAATTATAAGTTTTCCCCCTACAGATTATCTGGTGGTATGAGAACAGTGCTGTGTTTTAGAGAGGGATTTGGTGAATCTCACCAAATGCAGAGGACTACCCAGAAGTTGCGTCCTCTGGAGTGATAACAGAGGTCTGCCATACCTGTTCTATTAAGATGCTTATCTTCAGAAGGACCTCCTAGCTCCAGCCCTGTGCGCCGGCGCCCACAGGCACTGGCTGAAGCAAGCCTCCCAACCACACAGTATCACAAAACACGTGGTCACAGGATCCTAATAACTCAGTGTGTTGGACCCCAGTGAGCCTTTCGTCTCTGAGGCAAAACCAGACCTGAGAAATATCTTCATCAGAGGAACAGCGTATATGTTAAGAGCACGAGAATGAGAAAAATCAGGGACATCAGCTTGTTCATGTTGCAATTCAAACATAACCTAGACCAATCCTCTGTACACAAATAATATATTCATAAGTGAAAACTTGTGAATTATTTATTCCACATTTTGGGGGGGAGGAGTGAGATGCATTTACATTAATGAACATAAGATGGTTAAGTAGAAAGATCACTGGACATGGAAGGTGAACATTTGATTTTGAGTATGTATGAGCAACTCCCTAGCTCAATACGTCCCTAGGACGTATTGCTTAGACTTACTGAGCCTCCCCTTTCTCATCTGCAAAAGGGGGTAAAATCACACTTGCTCCGCCTGCCTCATAGAGTAGATGTAAAGATCATATAAGATAAAATGTGCCAGAGCACTATACCGTCTATAAAGGTTTAAGATGGTGGTGGTTATGATGATGATGATGATGAATTATTAGCGCAAAGCAATTACCCTAGTCTGTCTTAAAGGCAATGACTAAGCTTTGTGATAAATGGTGGGAGAAATGGAAAGACAGCTTTTGAGAAAGAAGTTCCATGAGAATGTAAACATTTATCATAATAGAAGTGATTCCATAGTGCCATTAAATATTCTGTAAAACAGAATATATTTATTTGCCCTTGATTTTCAGACAAAACCCAAACCACAATAACATGTGTGGCTCATAACACAAACAAGGATATATTGCCAGAAAATAGCTGTCACTGTGATGTCAAACCCGGTCTATCCCAGCACTTAGGCTTATTCTTTTCCCGTGTCTGCTTCATCTGCACCAGGATCTCCATCCCTGTTGCCTATCCTAGATATCAATGTCTTTTTCAACACTCCTGTTCTACATATTTAGTTTCTGAGTGTCATTCTACTTGATGAAAATGATAGCGGCCAAATGGGACTTGAATAACTTGGCTTGCTTTCTGTAACCTACCTGCTAAATATTATACCAAACATCCCAAAATACGCATCTTCTGTCTTTGTCCTGCTGTCTCCAAATATAGTTAGTTTTTTCTTTTATTGTTCTCTCCAGTTTCATGAGCTTGACCCATTGTTGGGCTCAGTCCTCCTAGGCCTATCTTTGTGCAGTTTTATATTTGAGTCCATCAGAGTGTTCTTTATCTAGTTGGTTATATTGGTTTCTGTAGACTAATCTCCCAACACTTTTTTTTGGTAATTGGCATTGCATGTAATTAAGGTAGAATTTAATTTCATAGTGTCTCTCAAGTGCCTTGAGTGTCTTTTAGGATTCCTTTTAGTTTTTGTTCATAGGACTATTAGGTGCTTAAGAGGTTGGCTCATGGAAAATCCCTGTCTATCCCTGTCTCTTCTTTGATATTACAAAATTTCATAGTAGCGCTCTGAACTTTCCACCATAATTCCGTTTTCACCACCTGTTTATCCCTTAAGACTTTTAAACTTTCTGTTCTCTCTGCCTGGAACAGTCTTTCATATCTGTTCTTTGCATATCAGGCTCTTTCTCATCTTTAGGTCTTCATTTTAATGTTATACCCTCAGAAAGGAACTTCATGGTTATAATAATTAAAGTAGCCTTTGATATATACACACCCATCCACCTACCCACACACTTACTTGTTCTCATCACCCTATTTATTACTTTCATGACATTTAACATGATTGGTAACTATCATATTGACTGATTTGCTTCCCCATGTGTTCTCTCTCTCTCCCACCCACACCCTATCTACCCACTATGCCTTGGATCTTGTCCATCTTCTTCACTGATATTTCCCAGTTCCTGGCACAAGGTCCATCCAATAAATATGCATTGGAGGAATGAATGGTCTATTTCTACATTATTCTGTAAGCTCTAAGCAGGCAGGGTCTAAATATATTAACTGAGTGAAATTGTTATTAAAGGGAAAATCAATTTTTAGAGCGCAAATAAAATTGAGATTATTTATTCCATAATTTTCATTTTGTAGGTAAGTGTTCAAAGAAGTGAAATAATTTGTACAAGGTTTTCTTCTTTAGTGAAAAAGCCAGGAGTAGAAGCTAAGTCTTTTGATGTCCAGAGGAGTAAGCATCAATTAAAGATCCTCTTCCCACTGGCACTTATAGACTAGGTTGCCCAACTTCCCCAAACTCTCCACTCCAGCCAACAAAACCGACAATGCATAGCTTGTTTATTGACAGCAGCAATAGCAAATCCCAGCTGTCTCTACTGTATGAAGCAGTCTCCTCCCATTCACCTCTATTCACTGAAGTCCTGCTCAAAAGATCTTATCTTTTTCAAGTTTTACTTGAGTAAGCCCAATCAACTCTAGTCTTATCAGGTGCTCTGTAATTTGTTTAGCTCTTTCTTTTTTCTTTTCTTTCTTTTATTTTTTTTCTTTTTGGCTGTGCCACATGGCATGTGCCATCTTAGTTCCCTGACCAGAGATGGAACCCGTGACCCCTGCAGTGGAAGCACAGAGTCTTAACCACTGGACTGCCAGGGAAGTCCCTGTTTAGCTCTTTCTATCCCTGCCCTCCTGCCTAGATGGTAGGTCTGGGACTCGTTTTTCAATGACATTTCCTCACTGAGGTAGATCGAAAAAAAGGGCCACACTATTTTGCAGCTCCTCCCATTAAGAGGTGGAGTTCATTTCTCCACCTGATTCTATTTCTTGAATCTGGGCTTAGCCATTTGACTTGCTTTGGCCAATGGGATATTGACAAACATGTTTCAAACAGAGGCTCAAAAAATGCTTGTGACATTAGGGTTTGCCTTCTCTTGCTGCAGTTGGAATCCTGAGGCCACCATATGAAAAAGCACACACTAGCCTTCTGGAAAGGCCACATAAAGAAAAACCTGAGCACCTTGACTGGCTACCTTCCAACTGCTAGACATGTGAGTGGGGCCATCCTAGACCCCCTAGCTCTCAGTCTATCTGCCAACTGACTGCAGACCTATGAGTGAGCTCAGGTGAGAATATCAAAGGAATTGCCCAAATGAGCCCAGCACAAATTGCCAACCACAGAATTGTGAGCTAACAAATGACAGTTGTTTTAAACAGTTCTGGGATGTTTTGTTACACAGCAAAGCCAACCAATATACTCACTATGCTTCCTGTATTGCTTTCTAGTCATCTTTATTTGCTGCTTCACAGGTGTCCTTCATTAGTGGATGATCCACTTATCCCCATTTCACAGAGAGGAAAAGTCAATGCCAAGAGACTTTTCTAGTATTGATGCCCTGACAGGCTTAATTCTTTATATCCCATGCATTAAAGATAAATCCTCCTTAGACATTTTTCAAGGGAACAGCCACTAAAAGTGTTCAGAAAGGAATTAGAAAGTTAAGGATGTGCAGACAGCGCCTGAAAGCTGGACTCTAAAACTATAAGCCTGAGCTTAAATAGGGCTTATAAAGTTAATAAAGCCAGTATCCAATTTTGTTTGTTTACCTCTTATTTTCCAACCAGCAGCTATCAACCATGCACAAAAAATCTAGGCTGTTCCAAGGCCACAGTCACTAGAACCCACACAATAATCAGCACAATAATTATCAATAGTATTTATTGATCATCTTTAAATGTTAGGCACTTTTCACATCCATATCTCTGATGCCACAATAACCCAACTAATAGTTATATTTACCTTCTACAGAATAAGAAACTAAGGCCTGGAAAAGTTAAGAAACTAGCCCCAAACCACACAACTAGAAAGGCAGAGAACTGAAATCCAAGCCAGGGTTAGCCTATGACCTTTCTCATCTAGGCTTTTCCTCCCTTGGATTGACTGCAATGCAATTCCTGTTTCCTTCCACATATTAAGGATGCAGATCATGAGCCCCACATCCAAGGATACCTGCAGGGACTGTTCCTTAGCAAGAAAGCAGAGTCTCTGTCATGTATCAAAATGTAAGTGATTTCACTTTCAAACAGCTTAAGTCTCTTATCCTTGGAATACCCCTAGAAAAGCCTCCTATTTGTCCACAGCATTTACTTTTCAACTCAAGTTTTGAGGAGGCAGAAGGGAATACATTAAGCCATGAACTAGACGCATTTTTTTTTCTAACTCAGAGCCAGAAAATAAGACCTTCCCAAACTTCTGAATTAAATTCCTTAAAAAATCCTCAAAGGAGACCTCAATATTTAAAAACGTAAGAGAGGTCAGCCTTGAAGCAATGAACAGCCTTTATAAATACTTTTTATGTTCCCAGTAAGAGACCATTGCACAGCACACTCAGCTCTGTTAGTGGCATTTTACACTTCTTAAAGTAGTAAAAATGGACACTGTGCTTTTAATTTTATTTAATGGATCACCTCTTACCGGCTAGCTCCATTTTAGTATCTCCCTTCCCCCTCAGTTACAGGCTTATAAAATCAGTTTACTTCGTTGCATCTAACAGGTATTTGTTTTTTACGTGCTCCGTATCCACAGGCCTTTATAATTTTGTGATTTTAGCATCTCACTTCCTGGAGCCTGCTTCTCAGGTCCTTCCGTTTGGACTTAAGTGTAGACCTGTCCATGTCCCCTCCTTGACAGCTAGCACCTGACTTTAGTTTCCATTGTATCCCGTGCCTAAGACAGTTCCTGACACATGTAGGGGCTTATAGTGTCACATTGCATTATACCTTTTTGTATCCCAATTCTACACACTTCCTACTTTGCACGTAGAGGGAATTCTCTAAATATTGTGAATTAATTAATGGAGGGACAATGGGAATGATCAAAGTAAGGGAAGTTCATCATGATTGTAAGCAGCTCTTAGGGGCAGGAGATCAATGACAGTTCCCTTCCAACATTTTTATTTATTTTTAAAAAGACAGGGTTCCTTTCCTTCATCAATTCCTTTCCCCCAATACTCCAAACTCGATATCTAACCTTGTTAAAATAAGCCAGTTTCTTTTCCCTACAAGGCCAATTTCATAAATATAATTCTGCTAACTTACATACCAGCTGAAACAGGCTGGGATCTGGGACCCGGGACCCTTTGCCACAGCGCTTGCACCTGGACAAAATCTCCTTGGGCAGCAAAGAAACTATAAGGGACCAAAAATAACTGTGTGCATGAGCAGTTGGGCAAATTATGAACAAGATACAAAAAGACCAAATCGCAACTGCCACTTCTGAGGTGTGGGGAGCAAAAGCAGGCGACCGTGCCCGATCCCTGCACAGAGCCCACCCCTCGGGCCGGACCACTGGACCCGCCCCTACCCTCACCCCATTTAAGGGACCAGCTCGCCCCCCGCGCAGGGAACAAGCAAGGGAACCTGTTATTGTTTTTGCTCCCTCATGCTGCAGCTCGAGTCCCAATAAAGTCTTGTCTGAATTTCTCATCTGGCCTCTTATCAATTTCTTTTGATTAAAGAGTCCAAGAACCCTGGTCGATAACACAGCCATTTTAAGAACCATAGCAGACTATCTCAATCTTTGTGAGAATTAAGTGACCAAAGCCACTTAAAAAGCACATCTTAGCAATTCTTTCAGTTCCCTTAAAAACAGCAGCACTCTATAGAAGCCAAATTGCAGAATCCAATTCAGGATGTAAATTACCGCAAAAGAAAAGGAAATAACGGCCGGAGTTCTCCATTGTCAGGTTATACCTACTAAGCTAAAATTCATGCATCTGGAAAATAATATAACATTAAAAAAAAAACAAACTGATTTCCCTTGAATTAGAACCACTTCTGATTTGGTTCCTCTTGCATCTGCTTCAACCAAACTTGTTGAAATGAAGTTATCGAAATGTCTGTGCTGGGCGATCAGGCAGCACCAGGACAGCACAAAAGAGATGAGAAAAGAGCAAGAGGAAGGGAATATGTCACATCCTGACTACAGGGAAACAGTGCAAAACATCTAATCACAGCAGTGCCAGGGAACTTGAACCTGTCCAAAAAGATCCCGAGCTCTCCGTGTTTAATTGCCGTTGATGGCTGCTGGCCGGTCATGCATGACGACGGGTGCGGGTCTGGCTGCTCCCTGCCTGTGTTCATTGCTGTCAGCCTTCACTCCAGGTGATAAACATGGTCCTCAGAGCCTGCGAGAGGGGGTCTGGGCCAGAGCTGGGGGTGGGGGAGGCTGGAGAAACCCCTCAGAGACACAAAGCGCCTTGAATGTAAATAACCCATAGCTAAACAGAGGTCTTTAGAAATAAAAACATTATAACCAGCTTCCAGCCTTACTTCCGTTCCTCAAGTATCCGGCAGATTTGTTTTCTCTCAAGGAAAACAAATCTAGGACACCCTATGCAGATGGGTAGGACATCAGTGACCTGAGGTATGTCAACTGGCCAATCGTGAATCTCCTGTTTGATCGATTCTATTTCAGCACATGCTTGATGCTGGATGGAGAAATGTGAATTGCACTTGAACAGCAAAGGGCATTACGGCTTTTTGTCGACTCAGTACTTTTAAACTTCTTTCTGTCTGCATAAGAGGCAACATCTTGTTTCTATTGATTCCGATGACAAGAAAAAACCCCAAGCTCTTGGGGGAAATGATGGTTTAGGAAGTCTAGTGTGGCATTGATAATTTGGAAGGAGTTCATCAATCCTTTTGCTGCCTAATTATTCATTTTTAGTGTGGGGTGAGTCGAGAACTTCTCTGAAGTTAAGACCCCTAGAGAGACTGCATTAAGGCATGACTCTGTGAGAAAGCTCAAAATGCAAAAGTTCCAGGCAGAACAAAATGGTGCAGTTGAGATTAGGAACAACTTTCCACAGAAGGCCGGTCACTTGTCTACACCCCATGAAGTGTTGGGGAGAGCTTAACTTCTCTCTGGGTTTTAATTGCCTCATCTCTAAAAATAGACATTTCTACCTCATGGGGATGTTCTGAGGATTAAATGAGTTGATGTCTACTTATGAGCTTCCTCTGCCGATAAATAGACAAACTGCAGGCACGTAAGGACAAGGATTTGTACCTATTTATTTTTGTAAACTTAGTGATAGAGCATAATGGTAAATGGTACAAGCTCTGAAACTAGTTAGGACTGATTTGAAGACTGACTGTGTTACTAACTAGCTGCTTATTTGTGTGCTAATTTTTTTTTAATTTATTTTAACTTGTGTGTTAATTTTCTCATCTTAAAAATGGAGATAATTATTCTTACCTGAGAAACAGTTGAGATGACGTGCCTAAGAGATCTGACATACAGTAAATATTCAATAAATGGTAATAACTCCCAGCTCCCAGCTCCAAGCACATATCCAAGAACAAAAATTTAGAAATAAGTTTATGGTACTGAAAATTAAATCATCCACGGCAGGAATACAGTTTTTGTTGATTGGCAATTTGACATGAACTGTGTAAATATCTTACTATTTTCTCAGCAAGAACCAAAAACAAAGGATGGGAGCAAGGAAATTTCGTTTCATTATCATAAAGGCTCTTTTCTCCACAATAAAACTAGTTTCACCTTTTTTCCTGATTATGTAAACACTTGTTCGTTGTGAAAAAAAATGTTTTAAGCCAACCAATCAATAAAAGGAAAGAGAAGAAAGTCAAAATCACCTGAAATTTCACAATCCCGTGATAACCATCATTAATATGATATGAACCAGCAACCCCACTTCTGGGTATCCAGGTGACTCAAGCAACACGAGCTGGGGGGGCGGGACGGGCAACCCTCCATGCAGTGGAAAATCAACCTATAACTTATAGTCGGCCCTCCCTAGCCTCGCTCCCTCTATATCTGCGGTTCCAAATCCTCAGTTTCAACCAACAGCAGATTATGAAGTGCTGTAGTATTTACCATTGAACAAAAACATTCGCGTATAAGTGGACCCTCGCAGTTCAAATCCGTGAGGTTCAAGGGTCAACTGGATGTCCAGAGAAAGTGAAATCAGGATCTCAAAGAGAAATCGGCACTCCCGTGTTCACACCTGCATTATTCACAGAAACCAAGATAGCTTGTAACGTATCCGAGCCAGAGATTGACTTGCTGCTCACCACACCCATTTCCTTTTCCTGAGGACTCAGATAGACTTCACTGGCCGGCATTCAACTCAGTTAGGGGTGGTCATGTGACTGATTTCCAGCCAATGAAATGTGAGAAGGGACATGTTACACCTTCGGGTCTAGCCCGGAAATTTTTCCTGTGATTGATCCTCCTTGCTCTTTCCCTTTTTGGATTTGCTGCAGGAGAGTACAGTGTCTTGGACGTCTGTGTTGAAGATAATAGAATAAAAATAATGAAAGGAAAAGGGCATCCTGAATCATTGCCTGTAAGAGATCTATCTGCCCATCAGAAGCACCCCTCTGCCCCCATTTGGACATTACATGAGTGACAATTAAATGTCTATTGTATTAAGCCTCTGAAATCTCAAAGTTTATCTCTGCAGCAGCTTGTGCTGCCTTAATTGTATGATAGAGCATTTTCTCACATCCCTATGAGCAACAGGTGTTATTATACATTAATTTTTTAAAGAACCATAGCAGCAAAAGAAAAATATTTTTTCTTTTCAAAAATTTCTACTGATTATTTTATTTCTTATCTTTTTGTATATGGTGAAACCATAAAAACGATGGTGAATAATAATGGCAATGGCATACACCCTCTCTTGTTCCTGATTTTAATTAAAATGGGTTTACCTGTAAGTATCAAAACTTTTCTCTAACATTATCTTCTATTAACTTGGTAGTCTTAACTTCCACATTTAGTTCTTTGATTCATCCTTAGTCTATCATTGTATTTGAGGTTAAATAGAGATCATATTTTATTTTTCTCTGTAGAGTGAATCAGCACCATCTCTATATTGTCTGTTCTTTCATCATGAATTTGTGATACACTTTTATCAAAAATTAAGCTCATGTGGGTTTGGACCTAAGAATTCTATTCTGCCCATTGGACTATTGTCCATTATTGAGTTGTACCATGATGAACTACTTTTTTTTTTTTTTTTTAAAGCAAATCTTCATATCCTGTAAGCTGTCTCCCCTTTTCCCTCTTCTTTTTCAGAGGTTGGTTAACTTTTAGTAGTTTATTTTTCTGTCTACAATTTTAAAAATAAATTATTGACTAAAATTTAGAATACATTTTTCAGTTCCTCAAAAATATAACTTTCTTTGCATTTTAATTTTAATTAAGATTCTGATAATTTATGGATTAATTTTGGGATAATTAAAATCTTTTAAATTCATCTAAGAATATGAAATGGCTTTATATTTGCATCTTTTAAAAAATATCCACAGTGCCTTCTTAATGGTAGATCTTTAATAATAATCTTTTAAAATATTTTCTATGCTACTTCAAATTTTCTACTCCTTGGACTAATTTTCATTATTTATTTTTTTGTTAAGAAACCATTTATTTTTCTACATTTTCTTTTCTTTTTTCTTTATTCTCAATAGATTTAAATCTAGTGTCATTTTTATGTGTAATCTCTTCTGTTTCTGTGGTTATGACTCCTTTATTGTACTAATTTTGATTATTTTTGCTTTTTCCTTAATTAGGCTCCAAGGCATTTATCTATTTGATCAGTTCTCTTTTTATTTTCTAAGAAAATCAGGATTTTCATTTTTAAAATTCTACTAATTATTTTCTATTTACTTATTATAGCTTTTATCTTTATTACTTTCTTCTCTGTTTGTTGTTGATGTTCTATTTTGACAGATTTTTAAAATCTCTTAAAATGACTAAGTCAATTAATTTTTATTCCATGAATTTTAATAATAAATGTTATTAAAGCCATAAACTACCCTAGATTTACAGTTGTGTTCTGTGAAATACGCCTTTTCATTGCTTTCTAAATACTCTTCTTCCAACCAGGAGAGTATTTCGTAATTTCCAAATAGTTAAGGGAGGATTTGGGGGTCATCTTTTTATTATTTATTTATAATTGTGTTGGGTTATAATTAGAAGATATGGACTTTAAAGTCACTTTTTGCTCAAATACATGACCAGTTTTTGTTAATATTTCATGGAAATATAAAAGCAATATATGTTCTCTATTCATAGTATATTAAGTTGGTTGATTGTAATTTTTAATCCCTTAATGTATGTCCTTAGCTATTTTTTGTCTGCTATAGTTATCCAGTTCTAAATGATGCATATTTAAATTACCCACAATGAGTATTTGTTAAGCTATTATTTCTTTAGATATTTAGCTTTATATATTTAGCTGCTCTGTTGTTTGATACCCAGAGGTTTGTTACTCTTATATCTTCTTTGCAAGTTGCCTTTTATTATTACATACTGTCCCTCTTTATTCTGCTAGTTCTTTGAATGTTATTTTTCTCCTTGTCTGACATTCATATCACTTCCACTTTCTCCCCGATCATGAAAGACATGATGTTCTTTCACTAGAAGAATTCAGCTCATTCATCTTTAGTTTTACAACTGATAGTTTTGATATTTTTCTTACTATCATATCTCTATTTTATATTTATTTACTTTGCTGTTTCTTTTTTCCCTTTATCCTTCTTTTTTTTCTGGTTTGATCAAATTGCTATTCATTCCTCTTTCCACCATTTTAAATTTACTAGTTCTATTATTTTCAGGTTTTATAATTCCACTCTCCATTCCTAACAAGCATAATCAAATACATATTTCTGTATTTTTTTGTGGAAACAAGATATCTATTATTATACCCTCTATTTCTTCTTTCACTACTCCTGCCCATCCCATAAGATGAGAATTTCAGAAGGTTTTTACTCACCTGGTCCACAGCACACATACCATCTCCCATAAGTACAATAATGGGGATGCTTTTATTCCCCATTTCTCCTATACCCACCAACTCCTGTTTTGTTTTACTAGTTTAATTCTTTTTGTTTTAGATAATAATTGGGTTTTCCTTTATACAATATCATTTCTATTTTAGAAGTCATTATTTAGCATTTGTATCACACATTGCTAGTTACTCTATCATTAATCGTTTAGATTTAGCTGTATATATTGCAGTGTTTATTGTTCATCACTTGCATCTTTTCTTTATCTTCCATCTTAAAATGTCTGGTCTATCTCATCTGCTATTTCACTAGAGCCTTTTTGTGAGTACTTTCTTCAGATAGAGTGCATGGAAGAAAAGTTCTCTGAGCTCTTGCATATCTACAAATTTATTTTTTTTATACTGATAAGTAAATATTATCTTAACTGGGAATAACTTTCTTGGGTCACAGTCTTTACACCCAGTAGTCCATAGCTATTATTCCAAAAATCTTCTAGTTTTCAGTGCTGCAGCTGAAAGGTCTTTTGCTTCCCATCTTCTCCTCCTCCTGCCCCTCCCCCTCCTTCTCCTTCCTTTTCTTCCTCCTCTTCCTCTTCCTCTTCTTCTTCTTCTTCTTCCTCTTCCTCTTCCTCTTCCTCTTCTCCTTCTCCTTCCTCTTCCCCTTCCCCTTCTTCTTCTTCTCCTTTGTAAGTAACTTGTCTTATTCAGCCTAAAATATTTAGAAGTTCCTCTTGGGGTTCAGGAATTTTACCATACACTAAATATGTGCCTTTATCATCAAGCCTGCCTAGAGCTTCACGAACACTTTCAGTATTCAGACCAAAGTCTTTTTTCCTTCTATGTGCTTAATTTTTCCTTCTCCTTCATCTATTCCTTTTGGAACTCCTGTTATTTGTATATTAGAGCTCCTGGATCTACTGACTTTTACAATTCTGGTAAGTATTTTTTCCAGAAAGAATTTTATGCCATAATTAAATCTTTTTATATGTTTTTATTCATACACTTTCGTAGCTAGTCTAGTTGCCCTCTGTCTCCCCTGAAAGTTCTAGTTTGTGTTCTGGGTATTCTGCTTATTTTTCCCCTCTGGTTATTGATCCACTCAAATGAGTTGTCATGGTTGAATTCATCTTGAGGCTTAGCTCTTGCTTCTGGGGTAGTTTAAGCATTAGAAATTCCATATAGGTTGGAGAAACAGCAGCCACTGCCCTGTGAGTCAGTGATATACTAGAGGGCAAGTGGCCGATTCCTTCTTGAGACATGGTTCCAAATTTCTTCCATTTCAAACGTGTGTGCTCTTCCAGCTTTGGGGGTTGGTAGGAATCAATCTACTTGTTCATAACTCCTCAGTGTCTCTTACAAGAATGCTTATGCAACCCAGCATTGCCTTTCTCTCTGGTTCATGTTCTATAGGCCAAATATTACCTAGGAAAAAAGTCTTGCACCAGCTCTCTCCACCCTCCAGGCCCTGCTGGTCTAGGAACACAGAGAGCTACCAGCTCAAGAGTAATTTTTTTTGGTTTAAAGATGGCCAGGGAGGGTGGACATATGGAGGATCCTATTCCCAGAATTACCCACATCAAATCTTTCTCTTTTTTTTTAAAGAGTTCCCTTATTTGATATTTTTATTTTACAAAATTATTTATTAAAAAAATACTCTGAGTGGAGGCAAAATTACAAGACATGTGAAATATTTAAACTCAAATATTTGTGCACTTCAATTCAGAGAGAGAGAGAGAGAAAGAGAGAGAGAGGATACCTTCCCCTTAGCAACATGTCAGCTTGACTTTTGACTTTAACATTTATATATAATAGACTATGATATGTTGCCCCCCTTGACTTCTTGTCCTAGCCCCTGAAAGTGTTACAACAAATACTCTACCATCAATCCAGATGGCAAGCTACAGTAGATTCCTAGGGAGCAGCATTATATAAAATCTTTCTTAAATGAGATGAGATTTTCCAGTTACTGCTTACCTTGTAGCTATTAGTAATAAAAATCATTGCAAATAATGTTTTATATGATGTTTTAAAGATTAGAAGCCTTGATCTGAGCCTGTATTTACTTGGGAATCCACTTTCCTCTACCTCTTTACCACTTACTTTCGTATATCTTGTACTGTTTATTATTTTCACGTCATATTGTCTTATTTATGGTATATTTTAACTTTATAAATATTAACTACTACTAATATTTTCTTATTTGTTCTTTCATAAATTGGGCTCTGTAAGTCTCTGAGGGTATTTCTTTAGCATATTAGGTCTGACCTCCAGCTTCCCTTTACCATCTCCATTGCTCCCCTTTAGGGAAGGACATGAAATTATTTTTTAAAATGTGCTGACACTTTTGTTATGAGTCTGATAAGGTATGGATGAAGAGTTACCCTCCTTTCGCTTTTGTTGGTACATAGTCACTTACCTGAACTACTTCTGAGAGTTGATTTAAAGCACTGCCCTCCAGTCTGGAGGGAGGAAAATCAGCTCATTTGGTTTGGAGACAAAAATCTGACAGCTCTGTCAACGGTGTGAATATTTCGCTAGCAAATAACAAATCCTGACAAGCTGGACTTCATCATCTTCTGCAGCCCTGGGTGAGAGTGATGCCTGTGGTGAGAATGGAGATGAGTCAGAATTAGACATGGAACTTTCTGGAAGGCAGGGGAGTCTGGGCATAACCACAGCACATGTAAATACATACCCCCCCACACACACACGCACACACATACAGAGGTCTCTGAGACTGTGTATAATTCAGAAAGTTGGATTTTTGTTCTCTTCATGTAGAACTTACCAAAAAAATCCAATGTTTGATGCTTTTTCAACATAACCAGATTGATGCACTTAATCTTACATGAAATCAACAAGCATGCATTTTCTGAGGAAATATGCTGTGTGCAGTCTTGGTCAAACACCAGAAAATAACAATAAATATAATATAGCCAAGGTTCTCCAACGCTATTAGGCAACATTTCTAGAAAGGAGTTGGTTAAGCTACAAATGGTGAGATTAGAATACAAATATTATAGGAGTTCAGAGACAGGAGAGATTAGCAAATTCTGGAGTTGTCCAGGAAAATTCCATGAGAAAGGTGTAGTTTGAGTTGAATCTTAAAAGATGGGTGACATTTGGATTTGTGGAAAGGAGAAAGAACAGTTACAAATCACAGAAGTGGAAATAGACATGGTGGGTATAGTGGATGGTGAGAAAATCTTTCTGGTTCTAAAAAGTGTTGTGGTTTCTTCCAGCTAGAATCAAGGAATCTTGAGCTTAAAAAAAATTTTAAGCCCTGTATAGTCCTTTTCTGAAGAAAACAGATACTAAGAATCTTGGAAACTCAAAAGAGCAAGCAAATAGAGAAATTAAAGCTGGAGTCTGGCTTGGAGGGTGGAAGTTGAAGCTAGCTGTGAGCCTGGGGGATGTGATAGACATAGATACTGCTACAAAATGGCACCAGTTGTCTGTATTACTTTGTGTTTCATTTTCTGTCTTGCAAAACCATTTTCATGTTGTATTGTCATGTCATAATGTCATAATTTATATTATGTTTTAGCTGATTTTGACATTGGGTCTACATATTGGAACTTTCCATTATCAGACTCCATTAATCAGATTCTGGCCACTTCCCTGGTGGTACAGTGGTTAAGAATCCGCCTGCCAATGCAGGGGACATGGGTTTGAGCCCTGGTCCAGGAAGATCCCACATGCCGCGGAGCAACTAAGCCTGTGTGCCACAACTACTAAGCCTGCGCTCTACAGCCCCCGAGCCACAACTGGAGCCCGCGTGCCTAGAGCCCGTGCTCCACAACAAGAGAAGCCACCGCAATAAGACTGCGCACCATAACGAAGAGTAGCCCCTGCTCACCGCAACTAGAGAAAGCCCGTGCGCAGCAATGAAGACCCAACGCAGCCAAAATAAATACATAAATACATACAAACAAACCACATGATAGGTATCAAAAAAAAAAAGTTTTCCCTGTAACTTGCTGGCTGGAGGGTACTTGCATGCATTCATTCATTTAATACTTAGCAGGTATTTGAGCACCTACAATGTCCCAAAGCCTGGGGAGAAATGCATCCACATACCATTCCTGCCCTCACAGAGCTTAGAGGGCCTTAAAGTGTCTGGTGGCTTCTGAGGTCACTGAACACAACCTGCTCTTAAAGGATAAATCTTCCCTTCACTATTTAGTGACTACTTGGACATTTCTAATAATAAGGGGCTTACTTCCTCCACAGGGCAAACTGACTTCAGTGAATGCGTTGGAATAGCAGAAATTATTAGAAAATTAGTTCTTATATTAAAGTGACATTTGCCTCCTTAGAGTTGTTCTCAAACCATGGTGAGCACCGTTCTCCATAAAATGCTTTCAGAACTACAGATTATCAGGCCCCCCTAAGAGCCATTGAATCAGAATCAATAAGGATCAGGCCCAGGAATCTTTTTTTTTTTTTGAAGATATTTTTTTGATGTGGACCATTTTTAAAGTCTTCACTGAATTTGTTACAATATTGCTTCTGTTTTATGTTTTGGTTTTTTGGCCACGAGGCAGGTGGGATCTTACCAGGGATAGCACCCTCACCCCCTGCACTGGAAGGCAAAGTCTTAACCACGGGACCGCCAGGGAAGTCCCAGGCCCACGAATCTTTTACTTTTTAACATCTTTATTGGAGTATAATTGCTTTACAATGGTGTGTTAGTTTCTGCTGTATAACAAAGTGAATCAGTTATACATATACATATATCCCCATATCTCCTCCCTTGGCGTCTCCCTCCCACCCTCCCTATCCCACCCCTCTAGGTGGACACAAAGCACCGAGCTGATCTCCCTGTGCTCTGCAGCTGCTTCCCACTAGCTATCTATTTTACATTTGGTAGTGGATATATGTCAGTGCTACTCTCTCACTTTGTCCCAGCTTACCCTTCCCCCTCCCCGTGTCCTCAAGTCCATTCTCTACATCTGCGTCTTTATTCCTGTCCTGCCCTTAGGTTCATCAGAACCAGGCCCAGGAATCTTCATCTTAAAAACTCTACAGATGATTGTGAGGGGCAGCTGGGGTTAAGCACCACAGCCGTGCATCCTCTTCTCCTTGTCTCTAGGTCTGTCCTCTACGATGAGATTGAACAGAGGCAAAGCCATCTTCTGTGCATGGTCCTTCACATATGTAAAGACAACTGTCACACTCCAACTTCCCCCAAGTCCCCCACCCCTACTGCTACTTCATCCACAGGCTGAAGACATCCACTTTTACATGATGTGGTTTGCAGTACTGTTTATTACTATCATCATTTTTCATTCAGTGATTCTATTTTGTCAGTGTTTTGTGGTACCAGTAAAGTCCAGATGTAGTTTGGCCAAATGGACATTTGCATCCCTTGATCTGAGCACTGTGCTTTCCTTAATGAAGCTTGTTTCTTGGTGCTATCTAGCTGCTTTCCAATGCTATTAGCCCATTTAGAGCTTGGGCCAATTAATGTCCCCCACCAAATATTTTCAGAGTTATCAAGCAAGACTCCACCTATTTGCTCCATTCATGTCATTGATCTTTGAATCTCAGTGTAAGACTTTACCTCTATATCTATAATTTTTCATTTCAGTTAGAATTAATTTCAGTCTTTCATCTGTCATCAACATCTTTGCTTCCTCTCAAAGATTGGGTCAAATTTGAAAATAGTCTAGAAATGAATTGGAATGGTAGATAGTTGTCAGTTTCTGTTTCTTGAGCTTCCTTTTTAGCAATAAAACATAGAGCAACTTAATATACCTCATGCAGGAAAAAAAAAAAAAAGAGAAGAGGAGGAGGAAAAGGAGGAAGAGAAGGAGGAAATAGTCAAGCAGAGACGGTCCTTGACTATTTTGAGGAGTAGGTACATTTCCACTTATAGGCTGTTCATTAAACAAATGGCGGCCAAATCCCTCTCTCTCATCGGGCCATTCACACATATGCACTCAGATGTAGAAGATGTAAGAGAGCAAATCTAATGAGCATTTCATGGGCAGGCAGTTGCATGAATGATAAAAAACTTCTTAAAGTATCTTGACACAAATTAGAGTGGTGCACACTTTATAATAAGGGCAATGATAATCAGGATGATTTAGAGCCTCTTTAATCAAAGGCTATATTAGAACGTGGATCCCAGAGGTGAGGAGGCAGTTATTAGTTCACTGAACCACCCCGATCCCCAGGCATTCATAGCTCAACTCACACAGAAGGATTGTCGTGTCTTTGTAAAAGAAAATCCCCTTCCGAAATCATTCCACTTGGAAGGAGTGGGAATAGTCTAGTAAAGATAAGAGGAGATAAGGAAAGAATTTGAAGTTGACATGGAAAAAAATGAGTTGCAACTTGAATGGGAAATATATTTACTTCAAAGTTGGGATGGAACTAGGAGAATCTAGGTGCCTACAGATGATTCATAATGTTTTGGGTCACATTTAAGTTTGATTAAAGCACTTAGAAATATACATTAGCAAAATAGTTCAGCAGTGAATATATTTTTTAAAATGTGCTTTAGGAGGCTTGTAAAGCGTTCAGAAATCACCTATTTGTATGCTGATGAATTCCAGATTTCTATCTCCATGCTTGACTTCTTTCGTGAGCTCCAGACTTGATTATTAAACTCTCCACTTGACAGTCCCACTTGGATGTCTAAAAGGAAAACCACACTTACTGTGTCTTAAACAGAACTCTTGATTCCCGGTCCCACTCCATCATCATCCTCTCTCCGGTCTTCTTTTTTTTTTTTTAACCTCTGTAAATATTATCCAGTTTTCCAGGCATATGCCCTAGGAGCCATCTTTAACCCCCCATTTTCTCTCTCACCCCGTGTCCAATCTGTCAACAAGTCCCGTATCCTTTTTCCCTCCTTCACCTCTCACCCCCCCCACCTAAGTCAACAGCCTCTTTCTCATGGACCACCACATACACCTCCTCATTAGTCCCCATCTTCTATATTTGCTCTTCCCAGTTCATCTCCCACACACAAGGCCAGAGTGATCTTTCTATAATGGAAGTAAGGTCATGCTACTCTCCTGCTCGATAAAGTCCAAGGGCTCCTATACACTCAGAGTAAAATCCAGGCTCCTCACCATGATCTCCAAGGCCTCCCATGATCCGGTGTCTGGCCACCTCTTCAATCTCATCCTCCCTCCCGGTCTCCACCTCACTCAAGTGCACTCGAACCTCCCTGAGCTCCTTGCTGTTCTTCAAAGTAAGCTTGTATCATCCCATCTCAGGGCCTTTGCACTCGTTCTTCTGCCTGGAACATTAACTCTGCCAGATACCGGCAAGCCTTGCTGCCTCACTTCAATTAAGGTTCTGCTCAAACATCACCCCCTCAGAAGCGACACCCTCTTTAAAATGACACCTCCCTCCATCAAGCCCTATTCTTCTTCCCGTTTTTAGTTTGGTTCATAGCATTACCATGGTCTGACGGTGTGTCATTATACATAATAGATAGGTAGACAGATAGAGAGATGAATAATGCATAGAGATAGATAATAGAGACAGACAGAGCTAGAGGTAGTTGATAGAGACACATAAATAGAGCTAGAGGTAGACAGAAGAGTGGGGGATAGGGGGAATGGGATTCAGGAGTCTTTAAAGCTTTCCAGGTGATTCCACTATGCAACCAAGTTTGGGAGCCACAGGACTGGAGGGCAAGAGCTAATACATAAAACAGACTTACAGCTGCTGGAATTAAGTTGGAATATTTACTGCTGATCAGTTTGGTTTTGTGATGCTGGAGGGATATCTCAGAGCTCCCTTTATCCCCAGTATGGCTTGGGTAAATGTTCAAAAACAAGAAGGCTACGTTCACAAGTTGTTTTTCTCTTTCATGAAGTCTCTTTACTAAAGGAGGAAGGGCATGATTATAAGAGCCAGACGCCTTGGCTGTGAATCCTGGCTCTACCACCTGGCCAAGTGACACTTCCCTGTGACTCAGTTTTCTTATCTGTAAAATTAGAATAATAACAATATCTTCCCTCATGGAGTTGCTGGGGAATCAAATGAATTCTACGTGAAGGGCTTTGAGCAGCACCTGACACAAAGTTAAGGGCTCTGAAAGCGTTTGCTGTTATCTTTGAGGGAGCGGCTCTCAAGCAGAAAATGCACGTGGAAAATTCCTTTGGCCAATGATTTTGAAAGTAGCTAGGGGGATTGAGACAGACCATTTTTCTCTAATACTCGAACTCCACACAAGAGCAGAGCTGGTTAATGATTAGACCCTATAAAATTTTCCATGTCATGTGCCTTTTCCCCACCAGGCAATAGAGAGTAATTAAGAATTATGGGAAGCGGGTTCAGTGAGAGGAAAGGCATGCCTTTCTAGGGACAAGCTCCAAGCCCTAACGAGGTTACTGGCACAGGTGTCTCCTGCAAATAAATTAATGGGGAGGCAGATCCAATCATGAATCTGTCATCCAAACTTGGTGTTTAGAGTCATTTGGGGAGATGCGGCTTCCTTGGCCCAACCTTGGTGGTGTCTGGAGCAAAGATTAGCAAGCAGAGTGATTTCATTAGGATAACAAGGCAGTTAAAGAACAATCTGGCTCTTTAGATGGTATTTATAAGGCATTTCAAAGAAATTCTGAACTGACAGCTGCTGTCAGTCCCTCACATAGGAGCTGTGGTGATTTATTGATACAGCAGGGGAGCTGTTATTATCCTTATTTGTAAAAGTTTTGCACATACTAAGAGTCCGTCTTGACTAGTTGCAAACTTCCCAAAGACAAATACACCTCACTGAATGTGTCAGTTGCCCTGGCACGAGGTTTTGTTTAAACAGAATAAGATAAATTCTTAAATACATGGTGTCCTATATAGTTTGGTCAACCGCTCCAAGTCCTTTTTGATAGACTATGGTAGATAAAGTTACATTCTCAGTTACCTGCATGAGGATTAATTACCGCCATTTCTTGGCTAGTTTCTTCCAGCTTGAGTTCTTTTCTTGATGCATCAGAATATACAGATGTGTAATTTTTTGACAGAAGAATATGAAATTATGCAGAAATCGGTGCTCCACAAAATGTGCAACACTACCGAAACTAAATATGAGTGATTTTTAATTAATTGTATTCCGTATTTATCCATGCCATTATACCTTCCTGGTTCAGCTAATTGAGGATTGATTATGTGTAAGTCCAACCATGGAGCAATTTCTTTTCACCCTTTAGGGCCGCAAGGTGGCTAGACAATTGGGTTTCCATTAGCAGTTAGCAGAGGGCAGGTGGAGCCTCTGTGTCACTTTTAGGAATAGACGTATCTGTTCACTACTTTGAGGTTAGAAGAATGGGATTTCCTGACAACATTTTTATCAGATCCTATGCCAGTAGAGCCACAGGATCCTTGAATTTTCCTGGTCTGGAAGGGATCGTAGGAACGACGTAACCCAAGCTCGTTCATTTTACAGTTGAGTTAACCGAAGCCCAGGGAGATAAAATGTCACATAGGTACTGCTGAGCCAAGACAAGAAAAACTAGTAAGTGTTAAGTCTTGAATGCTTATATTCAAGCAGATATTCTATTACTGCTAGTTTCTGTGGTGGTCAGGGTATTGTCAGTGAGGGGAAAAAAAGCGGTTGGAGCAGGAAAGAAACACTGATGAAGAAAGGAAGAGAGATTGGTTTGGGGATAATGAGGGCATTTAAAAAAAAATAATGGAGACATGCTCTTTTCCTTTGGGAAAGGGAATGCCAGGACCCACTAGGACTGGGTGAAGTATCAGGGTGGCGCGAGGCAGTACATGACTTCTTCCTCACAAATGAACTAGAAAGAGCCAAACCTGATTCACTACAGCCTAGAACATTAGGTAGTGGTGCAAAAGAGGGGCACTTGAAACATGACAGAGATAGGTTTTGGACAACTGAAGCAAGTACTAATTTATATAGCAGGTAACAAATTTTCATTACACCAACAGATAGATTGAAGATTGAGTAGATTCAAACCTAGCTTCAGTAAATTAGTGTACGCCCGGCCCATATAGGCTTGTACTGAAAGCTGAGATGTTTGGGGACAGACTTTTGAGGTTTTCGTCGGGGAAATGATCCCTCTTTCCTACATAGATCTCTTATTTGCCAAAGTCTATTGGATCATCAGGTTTGGCTGTCCTTGTTCTTTGCAAAATTTTATCTCCACACTTTCCAATAGTGAAAGTAATTAAATATGGGGAGTTTGCATTCTATTTTTGGTTATCCAGGAGGTGATACACACATTGTCTTTGAGGCACCTCCTTCTGATGGCCAGCTTTTTGATCACTTCATCAGACATCATTATTTTTGTGTACCTCTAGAAATTAAAAGTAGATGAAATTCTAAGGTAGATTTTTTTTCATTGCCACCAATGATATATCCTCGGTTTCTCTCTCAAATTAATGGGACCTTTATTTTCAGTCAGACATATTGGCACCTTCATTTAAAACTACATTTCCCAGCTTCCCATGGGGTTACTGCTGCTCACCTTGATATAGGGGGCAGTGTCCTGTGAGATTTCTGGGAAGTCTCTTTACAAGGAAGGTAAAGTTCTACCCCTCTTGTCTTCCATCCTGCTGCTTGAAATGTGTCTCTGATGGTTGTTGCCCAGAGCCATCTTGGACAGAGGCACAAAGGCCACACGCTAGGGATGCTGCAGTATAGCTTCCAAGGGAAGGCTGGGTCCTGATGACCTGGAGCCACCGTCTTGCTCCTGGGCTGGCCATCTCCAGATTGTTTTTATATGAGAGAGAAATTAACTGTTTAACTCACCATTTTGGGTGTACTCTTCACCAGAGCTGAACCTCATTCTAACTGATATAATATTTAATTTTGCTTCTTCTTAGTGGAACTGAGGAAACAAATTTTTTTTTAAGAAAACGCTTGAAACTAGTAGTTAAATTTTTTTTTTTATATTAGGATTCATTACAGACTTCACTTATGCACACCATCCCTATCCCCTCTTATCTTAGTTAGTCAAGAGTTGGCTATGTTTTCTTTTTCCCAGCCATGACTGGTTCCAATCCTAGAGAACGCTTCACCCTTGAATGCTAGCTAATCTTGTGGTTCTAATGGCAGGCAATTTGGGTAAGGAAATTGGCAGAGTACTTGAAATTTAAAATAGAAGTTCCTATTGCTGTCCTGCAAAACAATAAGACTTCTAAAAGGACTTCCTTGGAATATGAATGAAGAATCAATATCATCTGAAATATACTTTTCCTATGTAATTAACGGGAAACATTAAAAAATGGGGCCACACTTTCCAAGTCTGACATAGAATAGAAAGAGCATTTTACTTGGAGTCAGAAGATATAAGTTCTAATCTTGGCTCTGTAAATTACTATCCACATAACCTTGGGGAAATTATTTAATCTCCTTAAGCTTATCCCCTGAATTTAAAAAATGATAATGATAATAATAATTCATAGGGTTGATGTGAGTATTAAATAATACAGATGAAAATATTTAGCCCAGAGCTTTTCACATAGTAGTTGCTTTATAAATGTCAGTTAATCTGATTCAATTAGTGTTGCATTCATGACAGTTTGAAGAAGACATGAGTTAGTACTCAAGTCCCATTTAAAAACGCACAGGGTGTCTGTTGTCCATAAGTCGGTGGGGACAATGGAGCCGACCACCATTTCTCCTGAAAAACCAGCTTAAGAAAAAAATCAATGATCATAAGCTGCCCAAGGATACATTGCAGCTAATCTCCTAACACTTAGGTGTGTGAAACCATCCAGCACCAACAACATTCTCATTTTTAGATAAGCCGCAGAACGAAATACACTTTATCAAATGTTTGGTAACAAAATATCTCCAAGAAATGTCTGTGCTCACAAAAAGTATATACAGAGAGGAAACAGAAATTGCTCCTCTATATTCATTCACTTCCACACATTTGGTGTTTTGTGAGTCTGGACTTTGGAATGATTTGTGACATTGGGGATAGCAGAGTTGTTATCACAAAGAACTGGATTTTACGGGTTCAGTAAGAATCAGAAGAATTCAGTATAACAGTAGACTGGGGTAGACATGAGAAAAGTACGGGATGGGGTAGGACATGTGTTTCTGTCTTAACTGCAGGGGTATTCAATTCATGGGATTCAATTTGGAGATACATGGGGGAGAGGGAGACAAAAACAACACTAAAATTAAGATTAATTTCTCATCTAGAACACCTTTCTCCTCCATAGGCACCAACCCTTATATATGACCCAGCTGATGCTAGTACAGTCTCCAACTCTCTCCCATCCTGGTGCCTTAGCATATGTCTCAAACTGTGAGTGAAGGTTTTCGGTAAAGAAGTTTAAAATTCTCACCAGTGGAATGGAATGTCTTTAAAGGTTTGATGGTATGCATAGACAATGGTAGCCATCTAAGTGATTTTTATAGCTCAAGAAAAGCTCCTTTGTTTAAAGAAAATACTAATGTTTCCGTCTGTTGAATGATCGCAGTAGGGTGGGGTATGGGGAACAAGGAAACTATTTGAGAACCAATTATACACTAGGCATATATATATATATATTAATGTATCTATATTAGGTATAAATTAGGTATCATTTACACATATTATCTCCTTTGATCTTAAAGAGTTCTATGAAATAGGTGATTTTATTTTAGTTTGGTATATTAGAAAAAAATGAAGATCAGAGATATTAAGAATCATGAGTAAAAAATCACAGAGCTAGTGAGTGATAAAGCCAGTGGTGGAGCAAAGTCAGTTATGTTAAACTCTGAAGGTTTGATTTGATTTAATTTTTTAATTTTTTTAAATTTAATTTTTAATTTATATTGGGGTATAGTTGATTTACAATGTTGTGTTAGTTTCTGGCCGGTGTACAGAAAAGTGTTTCAGTTATATTACACATACATATATCCATTCTTTTTCAGATTCTTTTCCCATTTAGGTTATGACAGAATATTGAGTAGAGTTCCCTGTGCTATACAGTAGTTCTTTGTTGATTATCTATTTTACATATAGTAGTGTATATATGTTAACCCCAAACTCCTGAAGGTTTGATTTTAAAACTTTAGTACTTTGGTCCTGGGAGTAAGTCTTAGCATCCAGAATGTGTTTATTTTACCTTTTTCCTGAGACAAGCAGGACTTGTTTTCTGGCACACCTGAGGATGTGTAGTATGTCCCTAATGTGGAGAGGCAGTATTACGAAGTGATTAAAGGCATGGAGAGCAGCAGAATGATCTGATTCAAATCTCTGTTCCAGAATATTAGCTATGTGTTCTTACACAAGTAGCTGGAAATCTCAGATGCCTTATCTCTAAAACACGTATGTGATACCTACCTTATCCATTTACCCTAGCGTTGAAGGCAGCCTCTAAAATGGTCCTGAATGAGCCTTGCCTCATGGTATTCAATTTTACATGATCCCTTCTCTTGAGTGTGGGCTGGACCTAGTGATTCACTTCTCACAAAGTTAGGGGTTGTCACTCCTGAGTTTAGGTTACAGAGACTGTGGCTCCCATCTCCAACTTGAACTCTCATTCTCTTGCTAGCTCACTGCTGTAAGGGAAGCCAGCTGTCTTCTTGTGAGCTACCCTGTGGAGAGGCCCATGTGGTGAGGAACCGATGTCTCCAGCCAACAGTCAGGAAGGAGCAGAGGCTGCCAACAGCCATGTGAGTGAGTCTGGAAACAGATCTGCCCCAAGCTGTCCCCTGGAGTAGAGCCTTGTCAGAGCTTCTGGGCTGACATCTTGACTGCAGTCTTTTGAGGAATCCTGGGCAGAGGTGTCCATTCAGCTGCATCAGGATTCCTGACCACAGACACAGGTTAGTAATAAATGTTTGTTGTTTAAAGCCACTAAACTGGGGATAATTTGTTACACAGCAATAGGTAACAAATACACCTGGGAATAAAAAGAAAATAAAGTATATAAAGCATCTGGTACAATGTGACCTCCCCACCAAAAAAATATCATAAGTTTAATCATTTGAAAAATTGTGTTATGGAGGAAATAGAAAAGGAAGCAGGTATGGGTGCTGAAAGACAACCTTTTTCTACATAAAAATATTGCCTATAGCTTGCCGTGACATTAGGCAGCTGTGTCTTTCTTTTTGACAGCTCACTACCCTACACCTCCATAAATGGGGAAAGAAAAATTGACTCAACAACAATTATAATAATAAATGGCAAAATTCACTGGAGCTTTGGCCGATCAGTCAGATGTCACATTTATCACTGGGCTTCTAGACATTGATGTAACCAGTGTCTTAGATCAATGGACAGATGACAAGACTATGAATGATCATAACCACAAATGTCAACTTTATCCCTTTAAATGCACTCAGTGTCCTGGAGATAACCCAAAAGGTCACATCGATAGTCGCCACCTGCTATGTCTCTCGTTCCAAACACTATCAGACAACATGGCGTTTCTGGAACAGGGAAAGAAGTTGACTGCAACAGCAGCCTGACATTTGATAATGGATCAGGGCGCATCACTGTCTGATTAAGTCATGGCAATTCTCCTCTGTCTTTGAAAGACAGACCAACGCAGTCTCCTTGCTTCTTTCGGTCAGAGGGACAACAATACTCTTCCCGCCAGGTGAGTCTTTGAATTACAGGTATGAGCTGACCAAATACATTTTTCCTGAAGTCAAAGGACTTGTGATACTTTATGTTAATAGTTCCCAGCAGTGCCAGCTCCCCCCAACCACCAAAGACAAAATTCCGAGCTCTTCATTTCATACTACGTCACGGGGGAAAGTCTAAATTCATGAAAAGTCTAAATTTATAGTACATTTTAAGAGAAATGCGGTTTAGTGCTTTTTAATACATAGAGTAACTTCAACTAATTGCCAAAATAAAGTTGGTTCCCTCTGGCTTTAATGAACAGATCAGCGGCAATAGCATTAACAACACTATTTGCATAAAATTAATTTGCTAAAGCCCTTAAAAACAGTGTTCCAAGTAGCTTAAACATGCTCACTGTCTATTTACACTATTAATTTGCTAAGTAAACCTTTCTTATTAAGTAGGGCAAAAGTGAATCATCTGTCCAGCTAAAGCTGAATTACCACCAAATCCTAAAATAGTGAAGTCTAGATTAATATGTTTTTCTGGTACAAGGCTGGGAAAACATATGTCTTTGAGTTCAACTCCCAGATAATACAGATATTTTGTTAAGCACTGGAGCAACAAGGAAAAGTAGACCAGTTTTGAACTGGTAGTTACAAATGTCTGTTTTCCCAGACTCATTTCTAGTTGATAATAAAGTTGTATTATAATTGATTCCTACTCAGTGGATATTATGGGTGAGAAGCATGTAGACCTGTGTTGAAAAGTTTACTGAAAGATGGAGTACAAAATGAAAGAATACAAGTATAAACCTGATCATATATTTTTCCTCAACTAATATGGAAATTCTTTACCCACATTCTTAAAAATTACGATTATGTGGAATAATTTGCTGTTTAAATGCTGACAGTACTCTCTGTAATTATTCCTTTAATCCAAGGCAACTCCAATTAATATATCAATAGGGTTTGTTAAATGATATTTGATAGGTTAACTCTAATTCATATGAAAGAGAGAAAATGCAAAAGAAAAACCAAGAATTTTTTAAGTAGAATATTTTGGAGGGAAAGGGCAGCAACTTCTTTTACCTGATCTCAGAATATTTTTTATTAAATTTTTTATTGAAGTATAGTTGATTTACAATGTTGTGTTAATGTCTGCAGTACAGCAAAGTGATAGATTCATTTTTTTATATTCTTTTCCATTATGGTTTATCATAGGATATTGAATATAGTTCCCTGTGCTATACAGTAGGACCTCGTTGTTTATCCATTCTGTATTTAATAGCTTACGTCTGCTGACCCCAACCTCCCACTCCATCCATCCCCAACTCCCTCCCCATTGGCAACCACTAGTCTGTTCTCTATCTCCCTGAGTCTGTTTCTGTTTCATAGATAGGTTCATTTGTGTCATATTTTACAATCCACATATAAGTGACATCATATGGTATTTGTCTTTCTCTGTCTGACTTACTTCTCTTAGTATGATAATCTCGAGTTGCATCCATGTTGCTGCAAATGGCATTATTTCCTTCTTTTTTATGGCTGAGTAGTATTCCATTGTATATATGTACCACATCTTCTTTATCCATTCATCTGTCGATGGACATTTAGATTGCTTCCATGTCTTGGATATTGTAAAGAGTGCTGCAATGAACATTGGGGTACATGTGTCCTTTTGAATTATAGTTTTCTCTGGATATATGCCCAGAAGTGGGATTGCTAGATCATATGGTAATTCTATTTTTAGTTTTCTGAGGAACTTCCATACTGTTCTCCATAATGGCTGTATCAATTTACATTCCCACCAACAGTGTAGGAGCATTCCTTTTTTCTCCAGACCCTCTCCAGCATTTATTATTTGTAGACATTTTAATGATGGCCATTCTGACCAGTATGAGGTGGTACCTCATTGTAGTTTTGATTTGTATTTCTCTAATAATTAACAACGTTAAGCATCTTTTCATGTGCCTATTGGCCATTTGAATTTCTTCTCTGGAGAAATGTCTATTTAGGTCTTCTGCCCATTTTTCAATTGGGTTGTTCATTCTTTTGTTGTTGAGTTGTATGAGCTGTTTGTATATTTTGGAAATTAAGCCCTTGTTGGTCGCATCACTTGCAAATATTTTCTCCCAGTCTGTAGGTTGTCTTTTCATTTTGTTTATGGTTTCCTTTTCTGTGCAAAAGCTTGTAAGTTTGATTAGGTTCCATTTGTTTATTTTTGTGTTTATTTCTATTGCCTTGGGAGACCGACCTAAGAAAACATTGGTACGATTTATGTCGGAGAATGTTTTGCCTGTGATCTCTTCCAGGAGTTTTATGGTGTCATGTCTTATGTTAAGTCTTTAAACCATTTTGAGTTTATTTTTGTGTATGGTGTGAGGGTGTGTCCTAACTTCATTGATTTACATGCAGCTGTCCAACTTTCCCAACACCACTGGCTGAAGAGACTGTCATTTTTCCATTGTATACTCTTGCCTCCTTTGTCAAAGATTAATTGACTGTAGGTGTATGGATTTATTTCTGGGCTCTCTATTTCTGTTCCATTCATCCATATGTCTGCTTTTGTGCCAATACCATGCTGTTATGATTACTGTAACTTTGTAGTATTGTCTGAAGTCTGGGATTGTTATGCCTACTGCTTTGTTCTTTTTCTTCAGGATTGCTTTAGCAAGTCTGGGTCTTTTATGGTTCCATATAAATTTTAGGATTATTTGTTCTAGTTCTGTGGAAAATGTCATGGGTAATTTGATAGGGGTCGCACTGAATCTGTAGATTGCTTTGGGTAGTATGGCCATTTTAACAATATTAATTCTTCCAATCCAAGAGCATGGTATATCTTTCCATTTCTTTGAATCATCTTCAATTTCCTTTATTAACGTTTTATAGTTCTCAGTGTACAAGTTTTTCACCTCCTTGGTCAGGTTTATTCCTAAATATTTTATTTTTGGGGGTGCAATTTTAAAAGGTATTTTTTTTACATTCCTTTTCTGATACTTTATTGTTAGTGTAAAGACATGCAGCCGATTTCAGAATATTTTTTAAAAGCTTAGTAATTACAACACCATTGGTATTGGTTCAGGAGAATATAGATCAATGAAACAGCAGAGGGAATTCAGAAACAGACACATGTATGCGTGGAAATATATAATAGTGGTAGAATTTTAGGTCAATGTGGAAAGTGTATATCAACAAATTGTGTTGGAAGATTAGCTGTCCATTTAAAAAAAGTTAGATCACTACCTCACATGACCCACAAAAATAAGTTACAGATGGATTAAAGCAGTAACAGTTAAAAAGAAAAGTGTTAGAAGTAAATAAAGGAGGAGAATGTACAGAAGACATTCTTAAACAAGACATAAAATAAAAATCTATAAAGGAAAAAGTGGGTGAATTTGACTAAATGAAAATCTTAAAATCTCTGTGTTAAAAGAAATCATAGCAAAGCTGGGAAAACATATTTACAATGTACACAGAATACAGAATAACAATATCCAAAATATGTGAAGAATTTCTATGTAGCAACAAAAAGCAAACAACTCACTAAAACTTAGTCTAAGTACAGGAACAAATGACTTACAGAAAATAAAATTCCAAATAACATAAACACATGAAAACATGTTCAAACGCATCAGAAGTTAGGAAGATTAAAATGAAAACTATCATTAAAGATCATTTTTTTCCATTCATCAAGTTATCAAAAAATATTTTATGTGATGGCAAGTGTATGGGTAAATCTTGTTCATTTCCTGTTGGTGGGAGCAATAGAGTTTTTTTGGAGGACAAATTGAAAGTATCTATTTAAATTAAATTTTAATGAAGCTTCCACAATTCCAACTCTGATATTTTCCCTAAAGCAATAGTCATACATGTACACTAAGAACTATGTGGAGGGATGTATGCTGGAGCACTTTTATAATAAAATATTGGCATTAACCAAATGTCAGTAGGAGAATGGGTGCATAAATCATGGCCCCTCTAGGAATTTTTATTCACATATGCAACATTGTAATTTCAAAAAAGTCACTGGAATGTTACATGTTATAAAAGAAGATGGGGAACACCACATATGTCCATTCATTGGAAGAGAATAGAATAAATGTTGATATATCTGTATGAAAATATTATGTAGTTGTATGAAAGAATGAGATGTATCTATGTGTGCTAATATTGAACAAGTTGCAAGATACATTACTAATGAAAACAAAGTTCAGAAGGTATAGTGTATACTCTAGTTTTCAAAAGGATTATATATAATCTTTGTTATATTTATACAATAAACACTATATTTATATAATATATGTGATACCCTACACACTACACATACATATACACACACAAGTATTTTTCACAGAAAAGGAAGTATACCGCGGATACAATGCTATATATAAAGCATATCACATCCATATATGTGTGGATATATGTATATGTTTATGTGTGTGTGTATATATATATTATTATATATTCATGGGATGCCTTTGCATGTTTACACAGGGATCTGATAAGAAGACTATAAATCTATCAGGGTCTGGAGTGAGAGGAAGACTCCCTTTCCATCACTTACATTTTGTACTGTTTGAAATTTGTTTTATCATGTTCACATACTAATTTTTCAGACAAAACTAGTAACTTACAAATAAAAATTATAATATAACCACACTATAAAAAACTATACATAGTTTAAAAGAATGGGAGAAATCTATGTACAGTGATAGAAATACATCCACAGCATATTGTCAACGGTTACAAGTGTGTTGGGTAACAATGCATCCTGCTCAATATCATCAATATTAAGAGACATAAACAAAACAGACTTACATATGCATTTGTATAAATGTATACATTTACGTAAAAAGAAGTAAAAGGGTACATAAATATTAAATAATGCACACACAAATACAAACATGTATTTGAAAACGCAAAGGGCAACCTAGAACGATACACGATCACCTGCTAACAGTGGTAGCCTCTGCAAACCAGGCTCAGTTGGTGGGGTGAGGTCGAGAAGATGATCTCTACATCTTTAGATTTTTTTTACAATGAGAATACATTCAGGATGACTTTAGTAATTACACCTTTTAAGTTTTAAAAAAAAATTAAAATACTAGTATTAGTTACTTGTCTAGTAATAAAATATATGTCTAAAATTCACCTGGCAAAATTAAATTTATTTAGTAACCATGGAGTCTTTAATCAGCCTATTAGTAACTCTGTAACTTTTACCCTTTATTTAGTCAGTATTTAGCCTATCAGACTCAACCCTCCAAAGAGCCTAGAAATTCAAAACTTTCTTAGTTATTCACGCTCTAAAAGACTAGGCCATTAATTTCTCCCCTAAAAAAGAGATTAAAGCTACATCCTACGTAGCTTCTTGGATGAAGTGTAACTCAGCCTCCCTGGTTATAAAACAAGTATGCTTCCCATATTCCCTTGAGGCTCATTTAGGACTCTAAAAGGAATGTAGAGTTTAGTCTTAAGCATCATTTTATTGATAGATGAACCTGAAGTAGAAAAATTGCTGCAATTAATGGGACACCAATTCAGATCTCTCTCCCCCTCCTCTCTCTCCCTCTCCTTCTCTGTCTCTCTGTCTCTCTGTCTCTGTCTCTGTCTGTCTCTTCTTCCATCTCCTGTTGAAACCCCAGGAAACCAGATCAATGTTCTGATGGTTCACCTCTTCTAGAATGTCACATAAGTCGGCCCTTACTTGAGTCTGGCTTCCTTCACTTAGTATAATTCATTTGATATTCATGTATCAGTAATTCTTTCCTTTTAAGATCAGAGTAGTATTCTGTTGTATGGATATACCACAGCTTGTTTATCCACTCACAGATGATGGATAATTGTGTTGATTTGGGACTGCTATGTATAAAGTCACTACAAACATTTAAATACATATTTTCATATAGACTTACATTTCTATTTCTCTTCCGTAAAATACCTAGGAGTGGACTTGCTGAGTCATATAGTAAGTATATGCTTAATTTTGTATAAAACTGCCAACTGTTTTCCAAAGCAGCTGTACCATTTTGCATTCCCACTAGCAATGTCTGAAAATTCCAGTAGTTACACATCCTCACCAGCATTTGATATTGTCAGGTTTTTAAAAAATGTAATTATCTTAACAGGTGGATAGTGGTATCTCACTGGGTTTTAATTTGTATTTCTCTAATGACTAATTAGGTGAGCATCTCTTCATTTATTTCCAATTTCATTCTTAAATTTAAAATAGTCTCAGAGGAGGCTCACATATGTTGCTCAGTCATAGGAGTGAGCAAATGAAGGGGCTTCAGCCTGACCTCAGGTGTCAATGGGAGATGATAACTAAACAGTGCATTAGTCTTAGCCATCTTTATAGTATCTATAGTATTAATACATAGTGTAATATCATATAGTATCCTATCATATAGTATCTAGCACTGGGACTAAACATTCAATGAGCATGCCCCTTCAGTGGCCAGTTTAATTCATGCTCCCTGCTTCCCTGTAAACATGCTGTTGCCCACCGCACCTGATCTCCATAAAGGCTTGAGCTACCCTCTGCTATGCCACAGCATCTTCACTTCCCAGCTGAGTCGGATGCTTACCAAGAGTTAGTCGTGTCTGTTCCCAAACCTGTGTTATACAAGTTGAACTTGACGTTATCAACAGAAAGTAATTAAATATTATGAAAATGGATTAAATATTAGTGACAGAAAGAGTTCTTTCTTAAAAAAAAAACTAAGTTAATTCTTTAGAAGACTTAATGAAGGCAAGTCACGAAAAATGTAGATTAAAAAGGAGGAAAGATAACATTAAAAGAGTGGGGAAAATTATGAAAATCTAGAAGTTTTCTACAATCAGACTGCATCACAATTGTCTTTAAGTTTTTATCATTTTCAATGAAATGTAAGTCTTGGAGAGTACATTACGGGTGTGATTTATGCAGGAAAGACAATGCCAAACAGTGGACTAATACCCAAAGAAAGGTTTTTATTTTTATTTTTTAAAATTTTTTTTAAGTTTTATATATTACTTATTTTTAGTTGCGTTGGGTCTTCGTTGCCGTGCGCGGACTTTCTCTAGTTGCGGCGAGCGGGGGCTGCTCTTCGTTGTGGTGCACGGGCTTCTCACTGCGGTGGCCTCTCCCGTTTCGGAGCATGGGCTCCAGGCGCACGGGCTTCAGCAGTTGTGGCATGTGGGCTCAGTAGTTGTGGCCCGCGGGCTCCAGAGCACAGGCTCAGTAGCCGTGGCACACGGGCCCAGCTGATTTGCAGCATGTGGGATCCTCCAGGACCAGGGCTCGAACCTGTGTCCCCTGCACTGGCAGGCGAATTCCCAACCACTGCACCACCAGTGAAGCCCCAGGGAAAGGTTTTTAAATGATAAAAGTTCATTTATTAGTACCCAGTTATAAATGTTAGATACATATGCGTTTGAACATTTGAAAAATAAAGTAATAAAAATAAATATACCTTGATAGTTTTACCATTCGAAGATTAAACCACAGTTAGCATTTTGGAACATTTGTTTTTACAATTATGACTATTTATACCATATATACAATATTATATAGTAATTGTTTACTTAACATTAATATATATGGTTTGTATTGTCAAAAGCTCACAAAATTGTAATTTTAGTGGCTTTCTAATATCTTATCATGTAACTATATTATAATCTTTTTACTCAACCTACTGTCAGACATTTAGGAAGTTTTTATTTTCTCACATTGGCAATCATGTTTTTTGATTTAATGGTTTTTAAAAAATATTTTGGAGTATATCTTTAAGATAGAGTCTCTGAAGTGGAATTAAGAGATCAATGGAAAAGAACTAAAATAAGGGTTTTTTCTGATTATAAAACTCATTCAGATTCTTATAGAAAACTTGGAAAAATATAGGAAAATATGAAGACAGACAACTCAAGGATTATATTTTAATTGATGTATCTTCTAATAATTTAAAAACATAATTATGATCATATCATGTATAAAATATAGTCTCATAACCTGTTTTTAAATCTTTCTTTAAATTGTAAGCATTTTCTCATATTATTAAATTTACTTGACAGTATCTCTTTACTATATGCATATTAATATTTTTTATGGATGTATCATTGTTAAGTACTCTCTTACTGATGGACATTTAGGAAGATATTCTGATCCTTTACATTATAAATAACAATGAAGTGAACATCTTTATCAACATCACATTGCTTTCTTAGGTTAGCTTCCTAGAGATAAAATAGCCAGTGAAATGCTATTAGTATTTTTACATATGTTGCCATGGTATGTTCCAGAAAGAAGGGATTAGTATACGTTCTCAGCCACGGCCAGTACATGATTGCACATCTGTAAAATGCAAATGCTAACTGGCCTAATTTTGTAGCGAACTAGTCACACCTGAAAGTACTTATGCAAATGACCTTATTCCTTGGCGACCCGCCCCAGGTGTATGGATTTACAACTGTACTCTCTTAGGAAACCATTCTTTCATATTTTAAAAACTCAGTTTATATTGCCATTATGTAAAGGGTGGCTTGGAGAAAAATGCAAACAATACAAGCTTCCTCCACAGAGGTATTTATCATTTCAGTTAATCTATCATTATAGACTATCTTGACTAAATCTTCTGGCTGAGGTTTAAAGATCCCAATGGGTCATTGTCATACACCTGTAGGATTCTCTGACTGCTTAGGTATTGATTTATCCATTTGAAATTCCTTCCCATTGATTTATTAGGCCTATACATCTTCTGGTGGCCAGCTTCTGTCTATAAAAGGTGGCTGAAAGGACTGTTTCACTATCATGTATTTTATAGCTCACTGACATTCATTTACTGCCTCTTATTTGTCCAATGTTAGTATTCATGTTAATGGGTGTTACAAGTCTGGCCTTGGTCTTTGTGTATTTTTGGCTCTGCTAAGTACAGTATATAAATGATAATGAAAGAAAATTTTCAGACTTGCACCAGAAGAGAGGACATTGTGAGCAATACAGTTTCCATGTCCCTTAAAATAAAGGAAGAACAGGAATAGAAATGGGTTCATACAAGAGAGAAATGGATTCATACAAGAGAGAAATGGAATACGTTCCTTAAAAGCACTTACCATAAAAAAGATTCCAAGTTGTCTTTGCTAAGATAATGGGAAATTGGGGGTAAAGGACGGGGGCCAGAAGAAGAGGTTAAGATAGAGTAACCATATCCATGAGCAGGGCAGAGATTTGCAGGAAAAGATATTGGTGACAAGATTCTAATCCTGCCTAGCTCAGAAATCAGAGCAGTTGCTTGAAAATGCAAATAGGAAGTCTAAGGAGTCATTATTTATATCAAGTGGTCTTCAATCTATACAGTCAGTGCCTTGAATGCAATGGAGACTCTCTTAGTTGGTTACCAGCGTGAAACAGTGGAGTCCATGCAACTTGAATTTAAATTCAGCATTTAGAATTTAGATTCAGCATTTAGAATCAGTTGCAACTTTGGGCAACTAATTCATCCTCCCATTCCCAAATTTTTAAATTGAGATAAAGAAAGTTGATCTTGGAACATGGGGTAAAGCACTCGATATGGGCTGTAAAAGTTCTGGTCACCAGTTCCAGTGTGTGGGAAGGTGTGTTTTGGGGTGTTCCCCCTGCCCTGTACCACCAAGCAAATCTTGGATATCCAAGCTGGGCATCCAACAATTCAACTCAGTTCTAACACTTTTTACCCAGAGATGGCATCGGATTCCACAGGGTAAAGGCTCAGAGCCCCTCCCCACCGCTCCTTCTTTAGAGGCCAGTTACAAAGCCCACGCACGTTATCATCTGGGCTTCTGACCCATAAGTTAGAGACAAGAGGCTCCAACTACCCCCTCCTTGGGGTTTGATTAATTTGCCGGAGTGCTTCACAGAACTCAGAGAAACATTTTACTTACTAGGTCACCAGTTTATTTTAAAAGGATATAACTCGGGAACAGCCAGATGGAAGAGATGCATAGGGCAAGGTATGGGAAAGGGTGGGGAGTTTCCATGCTGTCTCTGAGCACACCACTCTTCCCCACATTTCCAAGTATCCACCAACCCGAAGGCTCTCTGAACCCCGTTCTTTGGGGGTTTTAGAGAGGCTTCATTACATAGGCATGACTGATTAAATCATCAGCCAAAGGGGACTGAACTCAATCTCTAGAGCCTTTCCCTTCCCTGGGTGTGGGAGGGAAGGCTGAGGGAGGACTGAAAGTTCCAACCTTCTCATCACATGGTTGGTTCCTCTGGTGACCATCCCCTATCCTTAGGTGACCTAGGGGCATTGCACTAGTCACCTCATTAACGTGACAAAAGATATTTTAATTGTTCTCATCGTTTAGGAAATTCCCAGTGTTTTAGGAGCTCTGTCCCAGAAACAGGGGTAAAGACCAAATACATATTTCTTATCTAAATCACAATATTACAGGCTGAATTGTGCCCCACTCACCAAACTCATATGTTGAAGTTCTAACCCCTGACACCCCAGAATGTGACTGTATTTGGAGATAAGGTTTTTTAAAGAGGTAGTTAAGTTGAACTGAGTTCATTTGGGTGGGCCCTCATCCAAGACAAATAGTGTCCTTATAAGCAGAGGAAATTAGGGTACAGACACTTGCAAAGGAAAGACCATGTGAAGACAGAGAGAGGAGAACACAGTCATCTAAAAGACAAAGAGCACGACCTGCCAAATCCTTGACCTCGACTTCTAGGGTCCAGAATTGCGAGAAAATAAATTTCTGTTGTTTCAGCCACCCTGCCTGTGGTACTTTGCTACTGCAGCCCCAGCAATCTAATACAGCACCTGCTACCAGTAGTTGCTAAATAAATATTAAGCCTTGTAGTGACAACACGGAGAGGAGGCTGTCCAGAGGTGGTTACGTGAAGTCACTGGCATGAGGACCGGGGGAACACCACCAGGGAGTCCTGGTCACCCCACACGGCAAAGGCCGTATTTGCAGTTGTTTCCATAGCGTGTCACCGATAATTTGCTTTTCTGCCTTCTGGACAGCCTCAGACCTTGCCTCCTTTTTTGACAACTGCTTAAAAGTTCCTTGTACTAAAGCCACCTCTCAACACCGGTCACCAGGCTTCCTTATCAAAAGGGTCTTCAGTGTTCTCCCTTCCCCAACTGTAGATCGCACTGACCTTCATCTACACTTCACACCACTCCTACCCAGTAGGAGAGACGATAAGAATATTAGCTTACATCCCACATATTTCATTCTTTCTTCCCAGTGATTCTGGGAGCTATGCAAGATGAGTACTATTATTCTCATTTTACACGTTTAAAAAGTGAGACTCAGAGAGAGGTTAAGTGACTTCCTAACATCGCACGGGCCCCATGCGATACAGCCAGTGGGATCCAGTCATCAGAGACTAAAGCGCATGCTCTTTTCATCGCACCACAAAGCGGACTGTAATGTAATTCACCGTCTTTCATTTACTGCATACAAGTCACAGGCAATGCTGATGAAATTGCTCAAAAAGCTCTCCATGATATCTGCTACAGACCTAAAAATCACAGTGCAAATGAAAATTGTGCTATATTAAAATTCAACTGGACTTTCAACTATATTGAACCTTGATGTCATCATTTGCAGGAAAGAGGAATGACTGAATTCTTAATATAGTCATGGTACTGATCTATGAGGGTTATATAAACACACACAATAGTGGCATCATAAACTTCAAATAGAAGTCAGATAAAGAACTTTTTTATTATTTACCAATGACTGCTAGTTACTCTTCTATGTTCATTTATTGAATAAATACTTATTGAGCACTTGCTATGTACCCGTCACTGTTCTAAGTGTTGAGATTATAAGCAGTAAACAAACAGGTGAAATGCCCTCCTCTTAGGGAATTCATTTATTATCTTGTTGTGTACTCAACCATCTAGTTTCACTGCCGAGGGCACCAGTTTGATCTCTGGTCAGGGAACTAAGATCCCGTGAGCCACGCAGCATGGCCAAAAAATAATAATAATAATAAATTTTAAGAAATTAAAAAAAAAAGAGAACCCTGCTATGAAGGTATCTATACTTGGCATTTTACAGAAGAGGAGATAGAAGCTTTGGGAGTTTAGGTATTTTTCCCAAAGGCATCAGCTAGTGAGGGGAAGACTCAGGATGGAATCAGAGTCAATGTGATGCCAAAGCCCTAAATAATGCACCCAAGTTGCTTCCATCAGGAAGCCCAACATGTAATGCCTGGTCTCGGAGTAAGTACCCAGTCTTAGAATACGGTACACTTTCTCCGGGGCAGTGACCCTGTGTCCATGCTGTCTTGTCTCTGTGTTGCTCTGCAGAGGCGTTTCATTGTTGCTGTTTTGGATCCCTCTCCCCCCAGCTTTGGCTAGACTAATACCTAGAGAAATGTGTAGGGAAAGATTGCAACTGAGAATAAAACTTAGATGTGAAGTGAGCTGACATCAATGAGGGGGATCCTCTCCAGGAGTTGAGTTAGAGAATAACAAAAAGCCCTTCATTTCCCTTGAGCGTGCCACCACCCAGGGCCCCCAGGGACAGTCTTATGGCTGTTGACCGAGTAGCCGGCGGGCCACCACCAGGCAGAAGTTTACCTATACTCACTCTGAAGCCAGGTAGTACAGTCCTTCAGCTAGAGCCTTGGACTGAGCAGACTTTTCTAATCCTTCTTACCTCAGGAGGCAAGACTTGCTTAATGCTGCCTCTGGCTGGAATTTATATGCTGCAGAAATGTAAAATAAGCTGAATTGAGTCTGAAAAAGCTTCCAAGTTCTTACAGAGGCTGGGTGTTCTGAAACCAATTGACATTCATCAGTACTTATAGGTGTGTTTACTGTCAGAATTTTTCCACACAGGTTCAAGTCATGCAGGGCCTTTCTCAGGAATCTGAGTCTAAACTGTTTTTGGTTTTTTTTTTTTTTTAAATTAATTAATTAATTAATTAATTTATGGCTGCATTGGGTCTTTGTTGCTGCGTGCAGGCTTTCTCTAGTTGTGGCGAGCGGGGGCTACTCTTGGTTGTGGTGCACGGACTTCTCATTGTGGTGGTTTCTCTTGTTGCAGAGCACGGGCTCTAGGTGTGCAGGCTTCAATAGTTGTGGCATGTGGGCTCAGTAGTTGTGGCTGGCGGGCTCTAGAGTGCAGGCTCAGTAGCCATGGCACACGGGCTTAGTTGCTCCGCGGCATGTGGGATCCTCCCGGACCAGGGCTTGAACCCGTGTCCCCTACATTGGCAGGTGGATTCTTAACCACTGCACCACCAGGGAAGCCCTAAACTGTTTCTCAGAGCATCCTGAGCTATCTGGCTGCCTCGGCATGCTAAATAAAGGTCCAAAGAGCCAGGGAGTTTGCCTAGTGACATGCCTGTATGAGCTGGAGCCAGCCCCTGGTCTTTCTGTCTTTCTGTGTTTCTCTCTATATAAAGATTAAAATAATACGTGCCTCACTAAGGATCATACTCCAAGGCTTTGAAATCATGTTGCAAGAGAAATCAGATTGCATCTCATTTTTATCGCATCCAGTGAAATGCTTAGTACTGTCACACACTGCTCCAGGCATGGAGGAGCAGAACCACCCCAGGATTTAGGTGAAAGGCTCCTTCCTTCCTGCTCTGGCCACCCCCTACCCCAGGTGAGGTATCCACGCCCCTCCCTCTAGACCATGCTCCAGGTACTGAAGACCCCAGAATTGTCCAGCCAAACTGTCTTGAGTCAATTTTCAGGACCTGCAAGAGCTTCTTCCTAGGGTCTGACCTCTGACGGGTGAACCGTACCACCGAGGAACTCACCCCTGGGCTCCTGAGCAAGGGAAAAAATTGACTTTTAGACAAAACCAGAATTAAAATATCTAGAGGAGTGTTGTCCGCTACAAAGCAGTCCCCTTGGAGGTTGGACGCTTATACTAAGCAGGCAGCCATTGCTCAAAATATTTTGACACTGATTTTTTAAAAATTACCTTTGGAGGTGGATTATGAACCACATCAGAAAGCCAATCTCATTATTTCACATCACAGTTTGCATTTGACAAAAAAACAACATTACCTGGAAGGATGATGCATATTACTTAGCAGATTTAGCTCCTATGTTTTCCAAGTCAAATATGAAATAAAAGAAGATCTATTATATAAACACACCTGTTTATTTTAGCTTCCTTCTGAAACTATACCAAAGTGACAATGAAGAAAGAAAAAAGGCGTAAATCTGCACAGACAAAGAAAATGAGAGAGAAGGTTCAGGAGGAAACGGGAATCAATATTTTGGAAACTGGAAAATGGATGGAGAAGTGGCCATTGACTTGTCAGACCCAAGAAAGCCGAAGCCTGAGCCTGTCATAAGGACAGCTAAGACAATGTCTGATTTTACCTGAAAACCCTACCTCAAGAATTAGAGGCAACAAGTAACTCAGAGTCAGGAGTGCTAGATGGGGGCGATAAAAAGAGAATTTGTTGAAAATTTCTCTAAGGAGCAATTCGACCAGCAGATCCCTTCCCCCAGACAGGCAACAATCCTTCCCCAACCCAAGAAGAAGACATAAGGGCCATTCTCTAAAATCCCCACCCAGAGAGACTCTGCATCTTGGAACACCATTCCACAAGGCAAGGATGGAAGTCCTTACTAAAAATGGGTCATTCATTGAAAATATGCTGAACATGGAGACCCCAGCTCCCTTTTGCTTGATGACCAAAATGAAGATGGTTGACTCAAAGAGGCAGGCACTGGGAGTGGAGATAAATAGTATAACAAACATTTATTGAACGTTTTCTGTCTGCCAGATCCTGCCATATGCTTAGCCATCAACAGGAAGTCCGGCACAATTCTTGCTCTTGCACAGTTTTCTGTCTAAATCACGTTGCATAGTTCACTGATCTGCTCACCAATCAACTTCATACATAAGCATTAAGGGATATTGGGTATGAGAAAGTCCCATATAGATGGTAAGAAACAATCCTGAAAGCAGTGATTGATTGATTGATTGATTGATTGATTGAGTAAGGAATACTTTTGTTAAACTTTTTATTTTATATTGGGGTATAGCCAATTAACAATGTTGTGATAACTACCGAAGCCCACGTGCCTAGAGCCCATGATCTGCAACAAGAGAAGCCACTACAATGAGAAGCCTGCGCACTGCAACGAAGAGCAGCCCCTGCTCGCCACAACTAGAGAAAGCCTGTGTGCAGCAACAAAGACCCAACGCAGCCAAAAATAAATAAATAAATTAATTAAATAAATAATTTAAAAAAGCTTTTAAAAGCAAACAAACAAACAAAAAACAATGTTGTGATAGTTTCAGGTGTACAGCAAAGTGACTCAGCCATACATATACATGTATCCACTCTCCCCTCAAACTGCCCTCCCATCCAGGCTGCCACATAACATTGAGCAGAGTTCCCTGTGCTATACAGTAGGTCTTGTTGGTTATCCATCTTAAATATAGCAGTGTGTACATGTCGATCCCAAACTCCCTAACTCTCCCTTTCCCCCATCCTTTGCCCTTGGTAACCATAAGTTCGTTCTGTAAGTCTATGAGTGTGTTTCTGTTTTGTAAATGAGTTCATTTGTATCATTTCTTTTTAGACTCCATATATAAGGGATATCATATGATATTTCTCTTTCTCTGTCTGACTTACTTCACTCAGTATGACAATCTCTAGGTCCATCCATGTTGCTGCAAATGGATTAAGGGATACTTTTGCATGTGTTTAAGAGAAAAAGAAAGTGCAGGAGCAAAAGAAGACATAAGCAAAATGGACTGAGAGTAAATAATACAGACATAGAAGCAATAAGAAAAATTGGGAAAATTTTGAAGGGTCACGTGGAAGATAAAACAAGGAGGACTTGAGAAGTGGTGATGCACTACTCAGACTCAGAAAGAGAGGTCCTTGAGCAGGAAAATCTCCAAATAGGGGCCATATTTGAGGCCACTAATTCTAGAAGCTGAACATGATTAAAGTGTGCCGAGATTAAAGTGGGCATGGAGAGTGGACAGTTCTATTCAATGGAAAGACCAGATACGTGTCTAACTCAGCAACAAAGACACAAGTGGCAGGGATCTAGAGCTGAGTTGGGAAAATTGAGAGAAAGATAAAATTTATGGTTAGTAGACATTAGTTGGGCTTCAGCTGTTGAGAATTTATCCCTTTGTGCTCACTCCCTTCTATGGGTTTTTGATCACCCTTTTGAGGGAATCACCTATTTTATGAGGTTTTGGTGAGTCAATGTCCATCTCTCCATCTCCCATGGTGGAATCAAAAGGGGCCAGGTTCTCCCTTTTTCCACTGGATGGGAGGAGTGGGAAGGCAGGAGGGGCATGAGACTTCAGTTTGACAAATGTGACATTCTCTCCTGGGACTCTGAATCTTGAATGGGGAGCAAGCTGAAGGCGAGAGCATTGCAATGGAAGTAGAGTGAAAGAGAAGAGACCTGACCCTTCCTGTGCTTGGGCTCCCAGCCCCCTTGCCTCTTGCTTACTCTGTAAACCATCTATTGGTTCTTGGAGCCACCGATATCCTTGCAACTGATTCCCACTTTGAAAGATATTGCCAGATTTCTTTTCTCTTGCTTGCAGCCCAAATTCCTGACTGATACAAGGGAGATACCATAAAGGAAGAATTGGTTGCATTAGGTAACTGGATGGGAGACAGCAAGGACAGCTCCTAGGGGAAGTATGAAATGGATGATTAGTGCCATCGGCAGAGATGGGAAAAATAAAGACACAAGATTTGTTTGGAAAAAGATAATACCTTGGTATGTTTGAGCCCTGAGTTCAGTGCCCTTTGAGCAGCTGGGAAAAGAGGACTGCAGAGTAGCAAGACACAGAGCTGAACGGGGACACTTGGAAGAAATGTGCATATGTAACAACATTCACAAGGGTAGATGTAATCCTGCAAAGGGAATTATAGAGGAGGAAGAGCAGAATTCTAAGATATAAGCCCTCCTAGAGAGTTGCAACTCATAGAAAATTATTTTAGGGAAGAAAAAGTAACGACTCACGGAAAACTGAATATGCTTATCTTGTTTTAATTCTTTGTGTTTTTTTGTTTGTTGGTTGGTTTTTTTTTGGCTGCAGTGAGTCTTCGTTGCTGCGCACGGGCTTTCTCTAGTTGTGGCAAGTGGGGGCTACTCTTTGATGGGGTGCGTGGGCTTCTCATTGCAGTGGCTTCTCTTGTTGCAGAGCACAGGCTCTAGGCGTGCGGGCTTCAGTAGTTGCAGCACGTGGGCTCAGTAGTTGTGGCGCACGGGCTTAGTTGCTCCGCGGCATGTGGGATCCTCCCGGACCAGGGCTTGAACCCGTGTCCCCAGCATTGGCAGGTGGATTCTTAACCACTGTGCCACCAGGGAAGTCCCTAATGCTTTGTTTTTAAACTTCCTAAAGATCTCAATATCCTAGGTAATACCATATATCTTGATGTAAAGAAAGTGGATAACTTTGGATGCAAGTGCCAGAAACTGTTAACCTTAATTGGCTTAAAGAATATCAGATTATATTACCTTAGGAACAAGAAGTCCATAGGTAGGGCAATATTCAGAAGTGGTGAGTCAGGGCTTCAGCTCTGCTTTGGATCCACTGGATCTGTCCTCCTCTATGTGTTGGATCTAACATCCAGTTGGTTCTCTTCAGAGTCACAGGAAGGCCATATTAGTTCCAGATGTGACAAGAATAAAAAAGGGCTATTCTTCATTCTGTTTCTTGAAAGTGAAGATACATTTTCGAGATGCTCCGACTCAACTTTCCCTCTTGTCACATCGACCAGAATTGTGTCACATTGCCACGCCTGCACCATGCTTGACTCAAACCATTTAAGAGTCACCCCATGGGGCTGGGGCCAGCCTGCCTGCAGCACACAGCAAGGCAAAGGAAGAGTAGTGTAGACCCTTGAACAAAACAGTGGTGGACACAATGAGATAGTATAATAGGAGCAGCTAGCACAAAGCAGCCATGAAGAAGAGTCGTAGAATCAACATTGTCTGCTCCATGGTGTGAGGCTAGTGCTATACGTTAAAATTCCATAATTAATTGAGCTTGATGTTTGATCTGGAGGTAACTTTAGGATAAGCTATGCATTTTTATGGAATTTTAAAAGATCCATCATTACACAATTTCAATTTGAACAATTCTTACTAAGCCATGGTTTTTTAGCCTCTGCTTAACTCATCTGTACTCTTCTTTTTCTTTTCTTCTCTCTCTATCCTTGCCTCCTAAAGCTTTTCAAAAATCACAGGTAGCCCAGAGGTGAAACCCTTCTGAACTCCTAGTTTGTCCACCACCATTCCACCAAAGCCAGTGATTTGTAGGTATATAGGGACGGCATTGACAATGGCTGCCTGGGTCAGGAGTAATTAAAAAATGTCAATGGTCAAGGATGGAAATCAGTTCAAGCCCAACTAAAGCATTTAGCTATTTTCCTGCTACATCCTTTTAGGCCTCTTTCAGCTTATAAATATTAATTTAAAGACTACCAACAAGGACAGTAAACGGATTTAGGCATAAAACTTCCTGTCAGGGGTGATTTATATCCAATAAAAGGAGAGCAGGATAGAGAAAGCCTGCTTCGCTAAGTTTATGATAGACAGTGAAATAGTACCATCAAAATAAAAAGGTTTTCAGTCTGTCGTCGGCTGTGTGGGTGTCTTCCTTCTTAATAAGCGGCATGCTAGAATTGTATTGTTTGCTTTTATCAGCGCCTTGCACTGTCGAGGAAAAGTTCTACTGCATTGCTAATTGAACTTGTACAGATTTATAAGCTCAAGGCCTGTGCATGAGAGAGATTATTAGGGCTTAAAAGATAATAGCGCCAGCAAGAAAATTAAAACTGCTTTCACTACTTAGATTTCAATAGCGCATAACTTCTACCCTTTATACATCCCGCGATGGACTAAGAATTTGTTTGAAAGAAGATCTGTCTTAGTGTCCATGCAAGAGTGATGTAGCCCCAGAGAACTGGGCTGCCACCTTACCTTGCACACAGCCCAGTGCTACAAGGGACCTACCCATGTGAGTCTGAAAGTGATGTTTCAATGAAACTGCTTCCTAGGTTAACAACTTGACACTTCTAGATGATCACTGTTGGGAGACACTTCTCCATGAGTTTTCACACGTCTATACACCTTGAAAGCAGAGGCGCTCTCTGCTTTTGCGCCAGACTGTCTTTTCACGTTGTCTGTACAGCAAACAGCTTTGGTAGAGAGAGATGGGGTCTCCCTCAAAAGCAAAAGGCAGGTTTGCAGCTCAGGATTCTTCTCCCATAACAGAACCCACTGTGTGTACAGGGGCCACATGCCCTCTTCATATTGCCCTGTGAGAACTGAGACTTGGGAAACTGGAGCAGATGCTGATACTCTGATTATTGCTTTTGCAATAGGTAATACAACCCTCTGCCTCTGATCTAGGAGCTTGTATCTTCTGCTAGCATCCAGGAGCAGGCTAACTTCTCAGCTTTCACATAGGGAAAATCTCAGACCCTTCACAGTTTGTAGAAGTCACCAGTGATGTGGACTTAGAAAAGCCATTTGTGTAATCTTTCAAATAAAAAGGAGACTAGCACCTACAATAATATGTCACTATTCCCTACATTTCCATATCTAAGAAAGTACAATTTTCCTTTGGCCATAACCAATGAGAAGGTAGTATAATGATCATTGTTAGGGAGGGTTATGGAGGAAACTTTTCTTGAATCTCTAGGAAACAATTTTCAGCCTTCTGACAAAAAAAACAAAAAAAACCGAGATGAACTAAATGGTCAGGTGACCAATTAATGTCCCTTCCAGCTCTTCATCTCACAGGTTTACTTAAATATTAAGAAATATTTATGGTCAATAGAAACACTAACAGACTACTGTACATAAACATTTAGAAATACAAGTTTACACAGCAACATATAACTCAAGAATACTTTTAACACAATTTTCTGAAATGTATGTACTTTCTAGTTAGCTAAGGCTAAGATCTTTGGCAATGTCTTCTTTTCTCTTTCTTTCTATTATTTGTTTGCAATAGTAAGTATTGCAAAGCACTGTTTAAGAGCAAGAAATAAAACAATCCATGCTCTCAGTCTAGCTGACTGGTATCAAGAAAGACATACACACACATGAGTCAAATGAGTGAAGGAGAAGAAAGAGGGTAGAAGTGCCAGGTGAGGGTTTAACATGGGCATGGCTGGCCTCAGGATTTTAAGTGGAAAAATCCGTATGGAATATATTACCTTAAAACTCCACTATAGTGTCTGGTCAGTGAGGTGAGGTGAAAGCTAAGATATATGAAGTTATTTCTTTGTGTCTAGAAAAAATGGTTTTGGCCATGGCTAATTTTATGTCTATTGGAAGTCAACAAGCACTATTAGGTCAACTCTTATAAATTCTGACATTAATACAATCTAAATTTTTGAAAACTATTGCTGACGTGGTTGTATTATAAAAGTCTAATTTCACTCTTGCTTCTCGCCATCTTATAACCTAACTTTGGCTTTGTCCTGCCATCCAAGGGGGTTACTGGGATCCAATAAGTTCAGCCCATCAAGAACTTTTTGTTTTCTACTGGCTGATTATTTGGCTCCATTAAAGAGGCTTGAGGTCACACCAAGGAATGTATGAACTATTGTGCTCATTCTCCACTTGTTCCCAGGTAAATAGAGTGAAACTTTATCCCTTTTTTACTGCCCCACCCCCAGCTTATAAGTAAGGAAAGATAACGCCCTTAACCAAGTTTTCTCCCATTCAGAGATCACAATATTGTTCCTTTTAGACCAATAAGAGGAGAAGTAAGTTGAACATTATCTCTTTTAAATGAACAAGGATGAGATTTATATAAGGAGAGGTAGGCTGATAGAGCCCATGATAAAAAATATTGAGGTTACCTGAAGTTCCCTTGGAGATCACTCCAAGATTTAAAAATAGTGCATGTGTGGAAGCAAACCCTGGATGAGGATATACATTCCTAAAGAGAACAGTATGGTTGAACAAAGCTTTGATGATGGAATTAACATGAAACAAAGGCCCTTTGAGGAAGATCAGTCTGAAAAGAAATGAAGAATACATAAAACTTTGTTGAATTTATGGAATTTATATGCTGCTGACCAGTAAGTATAAAGTTCCATTCCCTTGGTCCTCACTATCATTCATGTATTACTCGTCAGTAAATGCGATGCACTCAGAACATAACAGCTCCGGTAATATTTCTTTTCCCACTGCAGCTTTACTACACCCATGAAACTCTGTAATCTTTAAATTCCCTCACTGTTAACATCTGCTGAAACATTATTGGTCCCAGCATAGCCAAGCTGCTCTGAAATTACATTTAGCAGAGTAGTTAATGCTAACAGTATAATTCTCTATGCAACCATGTTTGAAAAGAGCTTTAGAACAGGCACAATAATTGCACTTCCTTTAGGTTTTATTTCTTTCATATCTGTTTTGTATCACAATCTCATTGGCTTCGAGCGTGCCAATTGAAATAGAGCATATTGTATATATATTGTTTAGTAAACACCATATTACAATCCAATTTTTTTTTTAATTCCATAGCCTAAACTCACTTTTTTTTTTTTTTTAATAAATTTATTTATTTATTTATTTATTTTGGCTGTGTTGGGTCTTCGTTTCTGTGCGAGGGCTTTCTCCAGCTGTGGCGAGCGGGGGCCACTCTTCATCGCGGTGCGCGGGCCTCTCACTGTCGCGGCCTCTCCCGTTGCGGAGCACAGGCTCCAGACACGCAGGCTCAGTAGTTGTGGCTCACGGGCCTAGTTGCTCCGCGGCATGTGGGATCTTCCCAGACCAGGGCTCGAACCCGTGTCCCCTGCATTGGCAGGCAGATTCTCAACCACTGCGCCACCAGGGAAGCCCAAAACTCACTTTTTCTAGTGCTTTTTTAACAAAATGAAATTCCTTTGCAAGATATGATTATAAGCATTTAGCGGTTTGAGGAGGGAACTCAATCAACCTTCTGTAAAATGAAGATATTTTATCACCCTGTTAAGGTGCTTTGAATGTTTTAAATCCAAATGGTCCTACACATAAGCAAAATAAACAGGTTGCTTATGGCGCTTGTTAATGAGGATGCATTCATTCTATTATCATAAAGTTGTTAACATTTAAAAAAAAACTTTGCCTTGAAAAGCTATCTTTGTTATAACTCCAAGAATATAAACATTGCATTGACATTACTTTAAAATTAATATATCCATATATTTATCACATATTTTATATTAGTATAATTATTTATTTATGTTTAGTATAATAGAACATGATGTTTAACCATGTTTAAACTGTAGGCGTTTATCTGATCTAGTAAGAGCCGTAGTATACGGCTTGGTAAATACTAAAGATTTCTCTTCCCCAGAGAATATTCTTCCTCAAATTAAAATATGAAATTTTTAATTGAATTTCACCATTAAGTAAACATATATATAATAATTTACTATTAAGCAAAATCAGATGAACTTATTAAGTTCTAATTGTTTTGAGGGCAGGAAATACGTCTTACTAGCAAAGTAGAGAGCAACATTTTAACACAAATTAATCGAACTTCTGAATATATGAAGAAAGAAAGTCTGTGCTCAAGAATGTTCACACTGTAACTTTAACAAGCTTTTACATAACTTTCCTCAAATGAACGAGATGTTTGCCAAAGTTGATGCCATAAAATATATTACAGTCAAAGATAATAATTCTATAAAATTATTACTATATATGTTGTCTCTTGAGTATTTCTTGTGTCACGTGTAATAGTCTGTTGGGATCAGAGGGCAGATTACATTCCTAGCTATTTCTGCAGCATCTATGCCAGGATATAAACAAGATTAAGTCTTTTCTAATAAACAGGTGTTGGATTTATCTCTCCCCCCACACCCCCATCCCAGGAATACTCATCCTCCCTGGGTTTCTTATTCCCCATGCCAAGAGCAGTTACAGCCATTGTTCAGAAATCCTCTTTCCAGAAATTCTTTCCTTTGCGCTAGTGCCCTCTACTTGCTGGCTAGACTCTTCGCTTCGGTCCCCTAATCCTTCTCTATTCAGTCTCACTTTGACTAGATTTCAGGGTCTCTGCTACACTTCTGCCTGTCATCCAGACCCATGACTTGCATGTGATCTGAGTAGGTGTCCCATCTTCAAGCAGAAAATGCTGGCCAAGCTCCCGCTTGCAGGTACTAACCCTCAGCATCGCTACTCACCCAACTGTGCTCTGTAACCAGATTCTAGATGCCTGATTCTCCTCTGATCACTGGCTTCCCTCCCTGAGCCTAAAATATTCCTGTGCCAGCTTTTATTCAATCACTCTATTTCTTACTTCTGGCTCCCCACATCCAAACCTCTTTCCCTGCATCCACTCTCCAAGGTTGATGAGATCAAAACATTATTTCTTTTATGGTATTTGGTTGCCTTTCATGGTATACACACAAATTTATAATAAAAGCTCTACACAGAAAGAAACAAAGTAAGCTCTGAGTTTTTAAAACATATTCATAAATTAATTTACCAGACAATGCAAAACGTTATATCATCATTGAATGTTTACCTTCATTATGCTCATCTCCTAACCTCGTACAAGGACATGCACGTAGGAAATCTTATATTTGAGATCTAAGCAGTACCTGATTAATGAACAGCAGTAAATTATAAGTTGCCAGCTGGTTTTCCAACATTCGACTCTAATACTAATCTGAATTCATATCTCCTTTTCTCCTGCTTTTTCCTCATCATTACCATAAAACTAGAAGCATATGGGATGATATTATTAAGGCAAGGTGAAATCTATGGAAAACAGAAAAAGGAGACAGAAGGTTGTTTAAAACCATTGCCTTGGTACGTGTGTGCATGCATGAAAGAGAGCGAGAGAGAGAAATTTCCCTGTTTCATCTTCTTTAAGACTCGTCATCCACAATGCATAAGGGGACTCTATCAAGTGACCTAAAGAGACATAGTAGAAACAATTAACATTGCCTTCAGCTGCCTTCTTTGAAATTCCTTCCCAAACTATAGCCCTTATGGGTGGGCTTAGGCAGTCCTGATTATGCTTTTCTCTGGCCTCAGCTGATTGGACCAGAAGTAGATACATGACCCTGAGGGTAACCAAGATCTAGCTGAAGTTGAGCCAATAGGATTTTGCTGTTTGTTTTCTTTTTCACTCCCTTCTCTTTCCCTCTCTCCCAGTAAGATACATAGAAACTGGAAAGGAAATGTCATTTAGAGTTGAGTCTGCCAGTGAAGCCACAGCAAACGAGAGCATGGCAGGCCAAGTAAACAGAAACTGAAGCCCTGCAGGAGAAATTAGTGGAGAAAATAACGATACAGATACACGAAAAGAAGCAGAGAAAATAAACCATGCAACTCTAGAGAAAAAGATTCTTGATACAAGGCAGAGTTAATAGGATTTAGAAAAGATCAAATATAGGGTGTGAGAAAAAGAAAGGAATCGAATGAAGACTTCTAAAAAAATAGTTGACCATCATTTCTTTATCAACCATCTCAATCCAACCTTTAATAAAATGCTGCCACAAATTCTATTTGTTAATTTAACAAATATTTATGGAGCACCAACTTTGTATCCAGTAGTCTACTAACCCTTGGGTATAAATCAGAAAATAAACCAAAGTCCCAGCCCTCAATAACTGTTAAGTCTTACCGTAAGAGACAAACAATCCATTACATTTCAGTGAGGGAAAAGTGTGTTGCACAGAGAAGCATCTAACCCAACTGTTTCCCACGGGAGCGTGGGAAGGCAAGAAGGCTAGAGCACAAGGAAGGATAGGAATAGCCAGAGAAAGCGACATGGAAGAGCATTCCGGGGAGAAGGAGTCATGTGTATTCTCTTAGGACTTGCAATTTGTTCTGTTTCTTAACGGAATTTAAATGCAATAGTTGGAAAGTAATGTAAGCAGCTAAAATGTAGTGTGGTGTGGACTTTCTCTTTAAGTGCGTAAGAATTCTGAATAAAGAGATTATTGTGAGGATTCTATGACCTTCAGTGTTGAGAAAAGAGTTGAAGGATGAGCAGAAATTGAACTGGTGGAGAAAAAGGACAGAGGGGCACCCATATTGCTCCATAATCTTTCCCATGTGAGCTCTGTGTGTATACATTTCTTCTCAAGTATATTGTAGGTTCTTTGCAAGCGGCAGTTACATGCTTTTCCTATACATCTTTCATAATATCTAATGCTTTGCTGTGCACAAGAATGTTATACAAAATTTTCCTCAATGTTTGATTTTTGTGCTTTATGAGTCAGAGATAGGAATTAGAAACGCTTGACCCTGTTTTCTGTATACCAAAAGTCCAAAAATCTAGAAAATTCTGAAAGCACAGCATCTGATGCTTGCTCATTTTCCCCAAAAGCAGTTGCTGTGACCCCTTGTAGAAGCGTGTTGGTAGAGTATGTGTATTCAGATATTTTCACTTACTCACTAGGTTCATGGATAAATTTTTTTGATGTATCTCTTTAGCAGATCCTAGAAGTGAGTTTACTTACTCATAATGCAGTTTGGATGTCAAGTATGGGGCTGCATTGAGATTATCTCAAAGTATTTCTACTTGTAATCCATTCGTAGTTTATGATGGCTTCAAACAGGTAGTAATGATGGGATTAGTGACCAAAGTACAAAACAAAGTATGTGATCCTGTTAATATATCAAAAATTAGAACTAATAAAACAATTTGAATAAGGCAAAGAAGTAAATTCATCCAGGAATTTGATATAGGATTACCATTATATACTTTAATACCTAAATGTACCATGAAAACTTTTAATCAAAAAATTCAGACAAAGTTACAAATACAAGAGGGGTTTTATTCATTTGTTTCTATCAATACAGTATCTTAGAATATACTTGACAAACTATCTGCAAAGAATTACTTCACTTTATACATTAACATGAATACTACAGGTAAGCATACCCTAAAATCTTGAACTAATACCTATATGCTATCAATAGCTACTGGTTTATAATGACACTGTAATTCAATATAATAACGATAATGAATACTCTTTTAGTATACAGATTTTTAAAATTGAAAGCAGGATATATAAAATATTCTGGAGTAGCTAATGCAATATCTCAAATAATTTTATAAATCAAAATCCAAACCATTTTTAATTCAACAATTTTAACGCATTAAAAACACATAGAAGGGGCCTCCCTGGTGGCGCAGGGGTTAAGAGTCTGCCTGCCAATGCAGGGGACACGGGTTCGCGCCCTGGTCCAGGAAGATCCCACATGCTTCAGAGCAACTAAGCCCGTGCGCCACAACTACTGAGCCTGCGCTCTAGAGCCCACAAGCCACAACTACGGAGCCCACGTGCCACAACTACTGAAGCCCACGCTCCTAGAGCCCGTGCTCTGCAACCAGAGAAGCCACCGCAATGAGAAGCCCACTCACCACAACGAAGAGTAGCCCCCGCTCGCCGCAACTAGAGAAAGCCCATGTGCAGCATTGAAGACCCAACGCAGCCAAAAATAAATTAAATAAAATAAGTAAATTTATTTAAATAAATAAATAAGTAAACAAAAACGTGGAAGATATAGGAATTTAAATTCTGAGCCTTACTTTGTCTTCTGTAAAATGAGAATAATAATCCCTACACTGTAAACTGGTGATTAGGATTAAATACAGTAATTTATACAAAATGCCTACTTCCTATTAGGGTGCAATGCTGACTTGTTATTGTTATCAATAAAAGCTAATATGTTGGCAAAATTATGGAGACAGTGAAAAGCTCAGCGGGTGCTAGCGGCGTGGGAGAAGAGAAGAATGAATGGTGGAGAACAGAAGGTTTTTAGGGCAGGGAAACTACTCTGTATGATAGTATAGTGGTAGATACGTCATTATACATTTGTCAAAACCCATAGAATGTACAACACTGAGAGTGAACCCTAGCGTAAGCTGTGTGCTTCGGCTGACAATGATATACTGATGTTGGTTTGTCCGTTGTTACAGATGTGTCACACTGACACAGGATCATTAGGGAAGGCTGTGGCAGGGGAGTGGCGGGTTGAGGAGAAGGGGTAGGAACTCTCTATTTTCAACTCAATTTTGCCGAGAACCTAAAACTGCTCTAAAAAAATAAAGCCTACTAATATTTTTAAAAAAGGATCCCCCCAAAGCTAATATGAACAGAATATTTACTATTTTACAGACTTTATAGATCTGGTGATTTATTTAACCCTTCTAGCAACCTTATGAGGAAACTAAAGCACAGACTGGTTGAATAACCTCACACAGCTAATACGCAGTAAATAATAGAGCCTGAATTAAAAATACTATACTAAGCGGCTTATGAATTAAAGAACACTTCCAGGGAACAATGCATAAAAATATTAAATAACAGAAGCAATGGTGATATTAGGAATAACTGAGTTACAGCCACAGAGCTATATCCAAGGGTTCAGAAATCTGATAATTCCCCACAGTCCAGCCTAATTCAAAATCAATTATTGGAGTATTTCTAAATAACATACCTAAAATTGGTGGCTTCAGATCCCCTCTATTTTGGGAGATCAAATGAAAAGGGTAATGAGTTTTGAAAACCACTTCTCAAAACAATACTTTGGTCTGGGTATTCTTATTGCCATTTTACCAATGAGAAAACTGAGGTTATGAGAGATGCAACAATTCACCTTGGCTAAAATCTTTTGTGGATCGAGACAGGGTATAAATAAAATAGGTAAGCGGTTCCCTGAAGATTAGCAGGTTAGCATCTGAGGGCGCTGTGCTTCATAGAGCTCTCTTAGGAACTTCTCTTTTTTTCCCTGATCACCACTGGCTCCAAGCACAGTTGTGTGTATCGAGTTGCAGTCCCACATGGATGTGCCTCTCCCAGATCACATCAACTCCAATATAAAATTAAAGAAATTAAAGAAAGTATCCTCAATTCAACACAGTAGTCCCACGGGGCATTCAGACTCCACAGAAGTTTGAAGACATGAAGGGATTTCTCTCCCAGCAAAACAACCAACTAGAACTTGAATATCACAGATCCCTACTATGAATAGTCTCTTGGTGATCTTGTTGCAGTGCTTGGCATTCTCTCATATATTCTCATTCTTTTCCTCCTTTCTCAGACCCTCCCTCTATTTTTTAATCACCCTATTTGCCACTTATGCCAAGTGATTTCGCTCTTTTCAGCTCCTATTCCCGATTCTACTCAACATTTCACAGAGTAGGTGTTGGATGAAGCTTTGAAAATATATTTGTTTGCAAGTCACCTTTTCTAACTCAGGATTAAAAGTTAACTTCTCGATTTCTATCTGGTGGTGGTTTTTTATTTCTCCAGTTACATATTCATTTAAATGTTTTACAAACAGTAGAGAAAATCAGCCTAATGAATGTATTCTAATTGTCTGTTACACTCCAGTTGTGAATTTTTTTTTAAAGTGTGTTTTAGGCTGAGAAAAGCATTTTTAAAAAAAATATTTGGGGGAAGGATTAAAATTAACTGGAAAGTTAAAGAACCATTCTCTGCGTGTATTAAAAGTCACTCTGGGGCAGGTTTTAGGAGTCTATTAATATCTGCAGCACGTGGTTGTATGCAGCAAGTTTTCATTCCAAGATAAATGTTAATGGAGCGCCAGAATATGCCCTGTTGGGTCCTGATGCTGAATTTTAGAGTGGTGATGTGTGAAATGACACGTAAATTAGGTTAGAAGCCAAAGTTTGCAAAACATTGCAATTTGTTGGTTACATATGTCAAATTCCATTGTGAAAATCTGTTTTGTCATATATAGTAACAAAAACTGGCTCAAGCTTAAAATGGTCTGATAGCACCCATCGTATAATGCCTCCCTACTAAATACTAAATAACCCAATTGAACACAAAGTCTGTGAAAGAAAGTTCCATCTCTTCATTTTGAAGAGATTACTTTAAAATATTTGACTCAATCTTACTCAAGTGGGCTAAAAATATATCAAAAAAAAAAAAAAAAAAACACCACATAAGCCAACAGTGATGAAAACTCATTCTAAAAGATGATATCTGACTGGTTTCATTAAAAATCAACATACTTGTCTTTAAAAATTGATTCTCATAATTAATTCAACAACTATCTTTGCTTTATTAATAACCAAAATGGAAATGTGAATATAAAATATAAATGTAAAATAAGAAAATATCCAAGAAGTTTTTTACATTTTAACCTAATCCATATATTGTAGCAGTACATAGTAGGCACTCAGTAAATATCTGTTGAATGAATAAATGATTAGATGAAAGACTATGAAGATTAAATGTCTTATTAGTCATAAGTGCCCATAGGATCATTTTTTTTCTTATCAATAGGCATTTATTTTTCACTCTCTCTACATAAGCACTGTGTCGTTGAGAACAGAATGAAATGTGGGACCTGGTCTGTCTCCTCAAGGAACTTAGAATCTCATTTGTAGGAAAAATGTAAAGATTTTATATTTTTAGAATTTCCTCAAGTGAGTATAGCAGATAATCTGCAGAAAACAATTCCCTGAAGAGCATGAATAGTGACTACCCTCTGGATGGGTTCACTTTGTCAGTCTGGTAAAACAATGATCACAGACATCTATCTTTCTATAGATGGCAAGTTCCACATGTGTGTCAATGGCCAGATGAATTTTGTCCTGGTGGAAAGAGTTAGGACCACTCAAACCACACTGCCATTGGTCTGCTCAAACCTGGGATGTTAGTATTATTCAGTGCTCATCCTTGTCTATCCTTTGGAGAAATCTCCTTTGCTCCCAGGGTTTCCACTAGCCTCTGTTTGCTGATGATTCTCAAATCTCCATTTTCAATACAGACTTCTCAACTGAGCTCCAGATCCAAACACCTCATAGATGGCTCCACTTGGATACCCCACAGATATCTCTAATTAATATTCCTAAAACAAGTTCAGTTTAAGATATTAGGTTCACCAGGACAGAAGAAAGAGGAGTGACTACTAATGGGTAAAAGGTTTCTTTTGGGGGTGATGAAAATGTTCTGGAATTAGTAGTGATGGTTGTGCAACTTTGTGAATATCGAAAGGCACTGAACTGCATATTTTAAAAAATGGATTTTATGGTATATGAAATACATCTCAGTCATAAAAAAGAAAAAATATAACCCAATCTGCTTCTATGTCAAAATTCCCTGTTACGTTCTTGAAAGGAGCAGTTATTTTCCCCAGCTGTGAAGGTTATAGCTAAATAGGGACAAGGATTCAAGCAGATCGTAACTACTGAAGGAAGACTAAAGATCATTTTGCAAATAGACTGGGATGCTTCAATGCAAAGAAAATATCCTATTCATTTTCCTGTGTTCTTTCTTTCTTTTCTTTGAGTAGGTACTCAAAATAAGTATCTTCTGAATGAAAGAAAAGATTGAGATTTCTGTCAATAATGGGAAATGACATAATACACCATTAAATACTTGTGCTGAAATCTTAGGGTGGGTACCAAGTCTGTTGTTTCATTGTGTTCCTAGGGCCTAGTTCTATGCCTAATGACAATAACAATAATAATAATACAGTCCAAATAGTAATAGCGGACAATCAGTAACTCTTTTTGAATGAATAAAGCTTAAAATTCATGCCACACTGATTCTCTTTTCTTCACCCTCCCCATTTAGTCAGTCACCAAGCTCTACAGACACCCTATCTGCAGAAAATCTGACTTTTTCTCTTCATCATCATTGTGCTATCTGGATCTTGTCCTCTCTTCCTGGATTACTATCCTAATTTTCTCTATGTACTTTTCTCCAAATTTGTAATATTATGAAACTAAAAATAATTTCATTAAAATTAGACTCCCAGTTGGTTTCCCTTAGCTCAAGACTTCTACTCTTCTAATCCCATCTCTGCTGCTGCCCGAGGTGTCTAAAATTCAAATGAGATCGTGTTTGTTTCTGTTTAAAGTTTTCAGTGATTCTCCATTGTCTACAAATTATAATGAGAGTGAAATTCCTCAGAACACCTACATGACTCTTGGCCTTGACCCTGACAGCTCGTACACCCATCTTCACTCTATAAACTTTCCTGGTGCCCCTTGCTCCCAGATAGTATTGACAGTTATCTCCTTATGCTCTCAATCCATCCAATACACACTCCTGTGATGGGATCTGGAAGACACCACCATACTTACTTATATAAAAGCTGTCCCCTTGGCTACACTTAAAGCCCCTTGAGGTCTGGAATCAGGCTTAACATAAAATCTGCAGGCTGGTAGTGTGTCTTGTGGAAAAATCAAAATTCTTAGAGATGGCACTCTGATTCCACTAGCTCAGCAGTTTAGCTCTTGTATTGTACTCTACAAAGGTATACAGTATCATATATAATGGTTTAGTAACCCTTAAAAAATACTTTAAAGATACTTCAGTAACACTTAAAAAATGAGTCAATGCAAATTCCTTTCCTTCTTCTCGTCCTCTGTTGCTTCCTCTTCAGGATTTTACTACGATCTTTCCCTTAGAGAAGAAACTGTATCGTGTAGGAAAAGAGCAACATTCATATGAGAGGGTTTCCCAGCCTAATTATACTGACGGAGTGTGGCAAGGCAGTTATTTTAAACTGACAGTAATTTGGGGGTCACTTGTAGATTTGGGTTATTCACATTATCTCCAAGTGTGAATCCTCTTTAGTCATTGCAAGTTGACTACATTTGTTTATGTCTCTATTTGACTCTTTAAAATTAGTCACTTAGTGACATTGCCTTGGGACAAGACACAGAATCCAAACGTCAATTAATAATCAAATACAAATACAGCCAAGACAAAATCACATGGAGATAAAATACTGTGCTTAATAGTAAGTTCTGTCAGTGAAGATGATATTTAATAGAGAGTTCGTGAAACTCAGAGTTATGATGAAATTTGTCAGAAGTAAGTAGAGCTTCTGTGTGTACTATACAATCCCTTTCAGTGGGTACTTGATGTGAATTTCTTAGTGTATTTTCCAAATCAAGATTCTGAATGGGATGAACAAGAGTATTCAGTTTTAAGGCTGATGATTCTTTACTAATTCACCGATTAAATAAAAATTTGCCAGGAGAAGGAAAGTTGGCAATTATCACTCTCACTTTAATTCAGTGACTCCATATTATGTCATTCCCATTATTGACAGAATCCTCAATCTTGTATTCTTTCATTCAGAAGATACTTATTTTGAGTACCTACTCAAAGAAAAGAAAGAACACAGAAAAATGAATAGAATATTTTCTTTGCATTGAAGCGTTCCAGTCTACTTGGCAAATGATCTTTAGTCTTCCTTCAGTTGTTAAGATCTGCTCCTTGTCCCCGTGTAGCTATAAGCTTCACAGCTAAGGAAAATAACTGCTCCTTTCAAGAATTTTGGACTGGTTCCGCCTTTAATCGGAGAAAATTTTATAAGACCCACCAGTTGTGCAAGGGTAACATATCCAGTTGAGATGGCTGCTGGTTTTGCTCAGATCTTACACTCGCTGGACCCAGGAACTCAGTCCTTGTCTTATTCTCCATACAAAAAAATTCCTGCTTTCATCCCTATGTTCACTAGTTCCCATTTCACCCAGAGTTATGGTTCCCACTTGTCTCTCTGTAGTCCCTCCAAGTGTTGGAACATTGCCCAATCCCAGTCGTGACTACAGGATCACCAGATCTCATGGCCAGCCCTCCTACAGGAAGTTGGTCTCTGTTGATTGTCTCCTCTTGTTTTTCCTAGTTCTGGCTTCAGCATAACCAGGCTACCTTTCTAATGAACTGCCTTTGCCCTCATTGCCTGTCGCTGAAACTTTCCAGATCAGCACCCTGTCCTGAGTCTCTCTGGTCTGAGGGTGTGCAGGGGCCAAGCCTTCCTTTAGTTGGAGAAAATGCAAAGGGTCCTACAGATCAGTCGAGGGAAACATCAAATCAGGCTCGTTGGCGGTACCGCTCTGTACCTCATATGTTATGGAGAGATGACTAGTTCCCTACAAGAGCAGGAATTTGAAGTATCCAGTTTAGTTGCCAGTGATCACTGCCCGCCCCAAATTCCCTGGTTCTGATCCTGGCATCTTGTTGCTACTGTAAGCGTGTAGAAGAGCCATCTAGAGAAAAATGGATGGCAGACAGAAAGAAACCATGTGACAAAGCTGAAGACCACTTGCTTCTCCAAAGCAGCTTGAATCTTCCTGCCTGGGCTGCCAAGTGAAGGATGTGATTAATGAAGAGATGTCAAGGAGATAACTCTTCCTAGCCAGGAAGAGTGGGAAAGGATTTTTTTTTTTTTTTTTTTTTTTTAGAATTATTAGAGGTTGAGTGGAAGGAAAGCAAGGAAAAGGAGCTTGTCGTGGTTGTAAAAGTGCCAAGAAGAAATAGTTGTGCCATCATCAGCCAAAGTATGGACCCTCCCCACCTGCATCTTTCAGCACCTACCCCTTCCTGCTCTTCCGGTGGAGCTGCCAGCTATCTCTCCTGTTATAAATAGCAGCACAGATGTTGACAGAAAAATGCTCCCTTAATTACCATACAAACTGCTCTACTTGAGTGAACCGTTTAAAACAGCCTCCAAAGGAAGTTCACTCAAGCAATTCCGCAGATTACAGCTAATGAACAATATTTCCCCGCACCTATTTAGTGCTCATTAAAATGTAAAAGCCTTTCATTTTAAACAGACGCACAATAAATAATTCCTCTCTCCCTCTCTGTCTCTAAGAGGCTTGGATAGAAGCAGGGAGATCAGGGCTGGGCTCGGGGGCGGGGGCAAGAAGAGAGACAAGAGGCGGAGAAGGGGGGATGGGGGACGAGAGACCCAGTAAATAGCTGGGGGCTCATTAGCATCCCAGGAAGCCACAGCTTGTCTGGTAGGAGGGATATCTGTGTTTGGAGTTCAACAGACAGATCATGGGACCCACTCATCCAGCACAGGCAGCCAGCCATGAACGAGGACAGCAGACAAAAGCTACCCCAGGCAATCCTGGGAGTCAGAGAGGGGCCAGCTCAGCCTAGAGCCAGGCTGGGTAGAGCCCTTCAGAAGTAATAAATTACCAGTGCTGTGTTTCTTCAGCTTATCCTGTGTTTATTTTTTGTCCTCATTTATTTTTAGGCTTGAGGTTAGAAGATGAATATCAGATAAACCTTGAGAGGCTACTTGTTGCAAGTGGGAACAGAGAGAAGCTATAAAATGTTTTTTTTGTTGTTGTTGTTCCTAAAGGGCCTTATACCACCACCTTTAGTATTTCTATCACAGAACGCATATCGCACAGAAGATGGAGGCATTCTTCGTGTATTGGAGTGAGCTGGAAGTGGAGGATGGTGGCAAATACGGCAGATTTCTGGAGGACTGTGTCTTGTCCTTTTGAGATAAACAGCAAAGGAAAGAGGACCAGGGACTTGGTGAAATAGGTACCTTGAATGGATTTATGAAAACTCTGCTTTATACACAAAAATCTTTCCCCCTTTAACAGAGCTGTTAATCCCAGAGATTGGTGGGACCAAAGTGATGCCATATGTTTGTGGTGATGCATGTACAGTAGGGGAAAAAACCCGAGAAGATCCTGTGTCACCAAATCAGCACACATATGAAATTGACATGTGTAATGAACCCTCTCAAACTCCAGTCACCTGGCTGGATCACGTGTATAACAGTAAAGGGACTTCATAGTCAGGGCTAACCAAGATATTTCTTTCTTGTTTAATTCTGTCTTTCTTTTTCCTTTTTTTAAAACTATGGACAAGGGATTTTGATTCTGTTAAGGAATATTGTCTTTCTAGCCAAAATTGACAGTACAGCTTTCAACTTGAAATGGTTATTTCAAGTCGAAAGAATGACTGAAACCCCCCAGCTTTTGTTCTAGAAGACATGCATTTATTACACAACTATTGAGTGCCCAAATATCATGCCACATGCAGCGGCTACAGAAATGAATAAAAGATGTTTCTGCGAGGAACCCGCAGACCTAGAGAAAGTCATCGCGCTGTTACAGTAATATGGGCAAAGAGTGCCGTAGAAGCTGGGGTAGGTGGGAGGTCTAGGATGCTACGTGAGACCTTGACATTTCATACTGCAACTGGCATCACTGTTGTATTCTTATTCCAGAGCTAGGCAAATACTGGTTGATTCTTGGGACCATTTGATTCACAGAAGCTAAATGTTTGTTAGGAAGTGGCAGGCAGGTTTGCAGGGACGGGGATGCAAAGGTACACTTGAACCTGTTCAGTGACATGAAGAAGGCACTGGGAAACAAGAATTAAGTCTGTACTTGGCTTTTAACTAAGGTCATTTGAAAATGGTCTTCAACACCCATCTCATTTGCTTTTTTATGCCTGCCAATTTAGTGTTGTATTCAAAGTGATTAATTAGTTTGTAGTGAAGGTTTATTAGGTAATCTTTCTGTCAATCAAAAATCACTAGAGTCTCAGGGCAAAATAAAGAGCACCCAGAAATTTTATAAGAATGGAGAATTTACCTCATTATTGTATTAAAAAATAAGCACAATCTTAAAATGTGAGAGTATATGGAGGAATTAATGTGGATATTACTAAAGTTGACAAGAGTTATCTGGCTCTCTTGAATATTTATGGCTCCTTTTCTATTAGGACAAATTTATTTCCAAAGTATGAAGCGATCATTCATATTTTTTCTGCACTACTGACTTAAACATAGAGTATTTTCACTTTTCTACTCATTCAGACCCATAAAAATGTGAGAAACGTATTGTAATAGAGTAAAATACTTGCTTAAAGCTATGTTATATTGATACCTTAAACCAAGGTAAATAGAAGGGATAATAATATTTCTAGGAATCAAAGATGTTACCCCAGTTAAAAGTACATTCACATTATGCTACAGACCCAGAAGCTGATTTCCTAAATGACAGACCATTATATATATTTTTTGTTTTCATCGTATATATATGTAATTAATTTTAATTTATTACCGTTAAAAGTTTTACTACAATGATATTTGATACTGCTTCCTTGACAATACTTGAAAGTCATTTAAGGAATTTTAGGAAAGTTGGTAGTAAATATCATTACTTAATTTATCTGTTTATACAAGAATAATTATATCAGTGTAACATGCAGTGTAGATAGTGAACAGAAGATGAAAACTATTCTTTGGGGGCTTTTTTGTTTAGACTGTTAGCAGTTTCCCTCTACCTACGACTTTACCAAATACAAAATTAATAGATTTTTTTCTCCTAACAAATATCAATACGGCCAACCCCCCCCAGTCTAATACACAGTTAGAACTTAATAAATACTAAATATGATTACTATAGTTTTAACTAGTTTTTACTGACAAAAAGTATCTTTAACCTAAAAAAGCTGTGTTTAATTGAATTACAAACTGCAACAATGTATTGCTGATAACATTGGGAAGATGAAATTTTTTAATGCTAAGATGTCATAAGGCATTTCAGCATTATTTGACTAGTCTTTACAATGTCATTTTGCCTCTTTGAGTTAGCGTGCACGTTAGTGGGTCTTTATGGAACAGACTACCTGAAATGTTGCTAAAGTATCTCAGAAGAAGAAAGAGCTCTTAGGCTGACCGTGGGAATAGAAAAAAAAAATCAATAATCAAATTTGAGAATCAAAAACACAAAACAGTCCACCAAACACTACACTGCAATCTTCATTCTGACGGGTTTAGTCTCTTTTTTCCAGTGCAACAGAGTGAGTAGTGGTTAGAAAAGGAAAAATACAGCAGGATATATATATACACAATGTTTAACTAATGCAAATCAATAATTCACAGCCCAAATTGTGTTTTTAAATTTTCCAGGTAAGGACCAACAAACGGTAAATGGCATCATATCAGAAACTGGGATATAGCCTCAATCACCTTTAAATTCCTCCAAATGCCTACATTTAGAAAAGAAAATATATTTATTTCACTGATTTACAAGGACCCCTGTAAATTTAGATATAGTTTGGTCTGGGAATTGTAAATTTAGTCTCAGGTGGGCTCCACATTCAGCCTGAAATGAATCTTCAGAGAGAAGGTCTGAGTGCTACAAATGCAGTGGCTCTAGGGGAAATTCGTTAGAGATCATTCTGAAAGTCAGCCCTGTCTGAAAGATAAAAGACTCCTCCCCCTGCCAAAACAAAAACAAAAGCACAACCTCAACCCACGCTGTGTTCGAATGATCTTTCTTCCTCTCAGACACCACACTTTAATTTCATATTTCTCATATTTGCATTTCCTTCCACATTGTTGATTTTCAGAAAAGCAGTTGGGAGCCATTTAGAGTTCTGATTTTCTGTATGTGACGTGAAATGGCAACACAGGCTGTCTTGGTGCGTTGAAGGAAGAAAGAGGAACAAAAATTGTTCCTCTTTCCTACGTGTCTCCTTTGCCAGGCCCCGTCATAGAGAAGCAAAGGAGTTGTGTAGCTGAGCTTCTTCAGAAGGATGTAATGACAGCGTGTGGTCCATGGGCGCGCGGGGCAGAGGCCACCTCGCACCGCCCGCGCGAGACGGATGATACTGATGGCGACTGAACACACGCATGCTGCCTGAATGTGAACAACAGATTTGTCAGTGTGTGACAGGCTGACAGCCCCGCTCCCAGCTGCTTGTCCGCTGCTGTTATATCAGTACCTTGTCTAAGTATTCAGCAAAGAGGCAATCTGCTTCCTCCCGGCGTGGGAGGCAGGTTGCCAGTTAAAAAACCAGTATTGGCTTCAGGCAGCAGTGCCGGAACGCATTGAAAATATGCAATCTAAACCCCTGTGTGCCCCCTCAGGCAACACAGCACAGGCCTGGGAAGCTAAATCCTCCAGATTAGGTTTGTAAAACAATGAAGAGAACTCAAAATGAGACCCATGTTGGCAAAACATCGTAATTTAGCCTCCGTTAAGTGTCTCAGCGGGCACTTGGTCGTGAAAGAAGAAACGCCGGGCACTGAGTGAGGCTGAATTGAAAGTCTCCTCTGGTTCCTGCTTGTGCAGTGTTATTTGGGGGATAGTTGAAAGTGTGTCAGTGAAAATCTACCTTATAGCCCATAAAGCCCCCAAAGTTAGTGATGAGGATTAAAAGTTCTCACCGACTAGTCAAACTATGTTGATACGATGGCCAATCAGTAATGAAATATTTAACAATGTAAAAATTCTAGAAATGTATTTACTAGACTCTCTATTAGGCATTGTAAAGACTATTAAGTATACAAAAATGTTTACTCTAGTTCTAAAATCTATAGAAATGGATCAGAAAAATTAGAAAGGAAGTTACTAAGGAATTGTACACGTTATTTTTATGTCTAAGAGAAGGAATGAAATACATTATGTTAAAGGGAGAAAAGTAGGAGAAGCAATGAATTTCAGAGAAAATTGCCAATTTGCTCTGGATAGTATGGATGTATTGTTCAGAAATTAGAGCACCACTTAACTGCTTTGATGAAGTGCCACAGTACTGGCATGTCTGTCTCCAATACTTTGTGTCTAAAAAGTGAGAACCCAGCAGGACTCATGCCATAGTCTTTAATGGCTCCTTCGGAGCTGTTAGGACTGTCAAGCCATTAATAAGCAGTATTTAAGAGTCCTTAAAGACACATTTGCACAACAGTCCCCAAGGTCTTAGGGAAGGCTATTATAGTCTGTTGGATCAATAATTATCATCATTTCACTCAAGTCCACTGCAAAGTGAAGAACTGGCTATGGGGTCTTCTGGCATCCTTTCCTTGGGTCCCCATATGGTGGTGTAGGTCTTGGTAAGTTTCCAATGGCTTTGCCCTTCAGCATCCCTGGAGGCCCAGGTCCTACCTCCCATCATATTCATTTGTTTTGCCATTTGTAAGACTCAGGAGATGCCAACATCCTTTTAAGTTTGAGGCACCCTTACCAAACACAATCTTTAATTTGACAAAGAAAATTATTTATTTATGTTGACAAAAAAAAAAGTAGTAATAAAAGCTATGTTAGAAAGCATTCATAAACATTCAGGTAGAAGTGCTGTACATATTTTATTTCCTGCTAAAACTTAGCCCAAATATTTAGTTATATGTGACTAGTTGAATAAATTATTGCACATCTTTGCAAAGGAATGCTCTGTGGCCTCTAAAACTGGCATTTTAGGAGACATAAGAAGATGTTCCTGATATTCTCAAGTGAAAAAAAGCAGCTTACAAACCTATAAGGGAAGTTGTGATGGTTTAAAAAATTATGAACTATTAATTAGATAGATAGATAGATACAGATATATAGATATGGATGGATGGGTGCCTAGAAGGATACATACTACACTCCAAAAAAATGGATGTAGAAAGTAAGATGTAGGAGATTTTTGGGTTTTTCTTTGTGCTTTTCTGTATTTCTGAAATTTTTCTCTGTGACAATGTGGTGCCTTTTCTATTAGGGGGAACATGCTATTAAAATAAAAAGCTGTCAACAGTAGGGATTCACATTTAAATGATGGAATTGCTACTCTTTTTTATTTCCTGTTAGATATTTGTGATAGGCATAATGTAATGCTATTAAAATTTATAACAGGAAACATCACAAATTAAAAGCCTAAAATTGCCTTTTATTTTTGTTATTTATTGTATAATATATAAATATTTTCATAAGGACTCCAGATATATTACTAAAGATCAATTTTGGTAATTATGTTAGGACAGGTTATTTTTGATCCCACTTCAATCCTCCAAGTTTTTTCCTTTAAACCATCAAATTAATTGTAATTTAAAAACTATAGAGATTGGTTCAAGATGGTGGAGTAGAAGGACGTGTGCTCACTCCCTCTTGTGAGAGGACCAGAATCAAAGCTAACTGCTGAACAATCATCAACAGGAAGACACTGGAACCCACCAAAAAAGATACCCCACATCCAAAGACAAAGGAGAAGCCACAGTGAGACGGTGGGAGGGGCGCAGTCACAATAAAATTAAATCCCATAACTGCTGGGTGGGTGACTCACAAACTGGAGAACACTTATACCACAGAAGTCCACCCACTGGAGTGAAGATTCTGAGCTCCACATCATGCTTCCCAACCTGGGGGTCTGGCAACAGGAGGAGGAATTCCTAGAGAATTAGACATTGAAGTCTAGTGGGATTTGATTGCAGGACTTCGACACGACTGGAGGAAACAGAAGACTCCACTCTTGGAAGGCACACACAAAGTAGTGTGCACATTGGGACCCAGGGGAAAGAGCAGTGACCCCATAAGAGATTTAACCTGACCTACCTGTTAGTATTGGAGGGTCTCCTGCAGAGTCAGGAGTGGCTGTGGCTCACCATGGGGACAAGGACACTGGTAGAAGGAGTTCTGGGAAGTACTCCTTGGCATGAGCCCTCCCAGAGTCCAGCATTAGCCCCACCAAACAGCCAGGTAGGCTCCAGTGCTGGGTCGCCTCATGCCAAACAACCAACAGGGAAGGAACCTAGCCCCACCCATCAGCAGACAAGCAGATTAAAGTTTTACTGAGCTCTGCCCGCCAGACCAACACTGAGCTCTACCTACCACAAGTCCCTCCCATCGGGAAGCTTGCACAAGCCTCTTAGATAGCCTCATCCACCAGAGACAGCAGAAGAAAGAAGAACTACAATTCTGCAGCCTGTGGAAGGAAAACCACATTCACAGAAAGACAGACAAAATGAAAGGCAGAGGACTTTGTACCAGATGAAGGAACAAGATACAACCCCAGAAAAACAACTAAATGAAGTGGAGAAAGGCAACCCTCCAGAAAAAGAATTCAGAATAATGATAGTGAAGATGATCCAGGACCTAGGAAAAAGAATGGAGGCAAAGATCGAGAAGATGAAAGAAATGTTTAACAAAGACCTAGAAGAATTAAAGAACAAACAAACAAAGATGAACCATACAATAACTGAAATGAAAAATACACTAGAAGGAATCAATAGCATAATAACTGAGACAAAAGAACGGATAACTGACCTGGAAGACAGAATGGTGGGATTCACTGCCACAGAACAGAATAAAGAAAAAAGAATGAAAAGAAATGAAGACAGCCTAAGAGACCTCTGGGACAACATTTAATGCAATGACATTCGCATTAGAGGGGTCCCAGAAGGAGAAGAGAGAGAGAAAGGACCCGAGAAAATATTTGAAGAGATTATAGTTGAAAATTCCCTAACATGGGAAAGGAAATAGCCACCCAACTCCAGGAAGCACAGAGACTCCCAGGCAGGATAAAACCAAGGAGAAACACGTCGAGACACATAACAATCAAAATGACAAAAATTAAAGACAAAGAAAAATTGTTGAAAGCAACAAGGGAAAAATAACAAATAACATACAAGGAAACTCCCATAAGGTTAAGAGCTGATTTCTCAGCAGAAACTCCACAAGCCAGAAGGGAGTAGCATGCTATATTTAAAGGAATGAAAGGGCAGACCTACAATCCAGATTACTCTACCTGGCAAGGATCTCATTCAGATATGACAGAGAAATCAAAAGCTTTAAAGACAAGCAAAAGCTAAGAGAATTCAGCACCACAAAACCAGCTCTACAACAAATGCTAAAGGAACTTCTCTGAGTGGGAAACACAAGAGAAGAAAAGGACCTACAAAAACAAATCCATAACAATTAAGGAAATGGTAATAGGAACAGATAATGGTAATAGGAATAGATAATTACCTTAAACATGAATGGATTGAATGCTCCAACCAAAACACACAGGCTCACTGAATGGATACAAAACCAAGACCCATATATATGCTGTCTTCAACAGACCCACTTCAGACCTAGGGACATATACAGACTGAAAGTGAGGGGATGGAAAAAGATATTCCATGCAAATGGAAATCAAAAGAAAGCAGGAGTAGCAATACTCATTATCAGATCAAATAGACTTTAAAATAAAGAATATTACAAGAGACAAGGTAGGACACTACATAAGGATAAAGGGATCAATCCAAGAAGAACATATAATAATTATAAATATATACACACCCAACATAGGAGCACCTCAATTCATAAGGCAACTGCTAACAGCTATAAAAGAGGAAATTGACAGTAATGAAGTAATAGTGGGGGACATTAACACCTCACTTACACCAATGGACAGATCATGCAGACAGAAAATTAATAAGGAAACACAAGCTTTAAATGACACAATAGACCAGATAGATTTAATTGATATTTATAGGACATTCCATCCCAAAACAGCAGATTACACTTTCTTCTCAAGTGCACATGGAACATTCTCCAGGATAGATCACATCTTGGGTCACAAATCAATCCTCAGTAAATTTAAGAAAATTGAAATCATATCAAGGATCTTTTCCAACCACAACGCTATAAGATTAGAAATCAGTTACAGGGAAAAAAACATAAAAAACACAAACACATGTAGGCTAAACAATACATTCCTAAATAACCAAGAGATCACTGAAGAAATCAAAGAGGAAATCAAAAAATACCTAGAGACAAATGACAACGAAAACACGATGATCCAAAACCTATGGGATGCAGCAAAAGCAGTTCTAAGAGGGAAGTTTATAGCAATACAAATCTACCTCAAGTAACAAGAAACGTCTCAAATAAACAACCTAACCTTACACCTAAAGGTACTAGAGAAAGAAGAACAAACAAAACCCAGAATTAGTGGAAGGAAAGAAATCATAAAGATCAGAGCAGAAATAAATGAAAAAGAAATCAAGAGAACAATAGCAAAGATCAATAAAACTAAAAGCTGGTTCTTTGAGAAGATAAACAAAATTGATAAACCATTAGCCAGACTCATCAAGAAAAAAAGGAGAAGACTCAAATCAATAGAATTAGAAAGGAAAAAGGAAAAGTAACAACTGATACTGCAGAAATACAAAGGATCATGAGAGATTACTACAAGCAAATATATGCCAATAAAATGGACAACCCGGAAGAAATGGACAAATACTTAGAAAAGCACAACCTTCCGAGACTGAACCAGGAAGAAATAGAAAATATAAACAGACCAATCACAAGTACTGAAATTGAGACTGTGATTAAAAATCTTCCAACAAACAAAAGCCCAGGACCAGATGTCTTCACAGGGGAATTCTGACAAACATTTAGAGAAGAGCTAACACCTATCCTTCTCAAACTCTTCCAAAATATAGCAGAGGAAGGAACACTCCCAAACTCATTCTATGAGGCCACCATCACCCTGATACCAAAACCAGACAAAGATGTCACAAAAAAGAAAACTACAGGCCAATATAACTGATGAACATAGATGCAAAAATCCTCAACAAAATACTAGCAAACAGAATCCAACAGCACATTAAAAGGATCATACACCACGATCAAGTGGAGTTTATCCCAGGAATGCAAGGATTATTCAATATATGCAAATCAATCAATGTGATAAACCATATCAACAAATTGAAGGAGAAAAACCATATGATCATCTCAATAGATGCAGAAAAAGCTTTCAACAAAATTCAACACCCATTTATGAGAAAAAACCTCCAGAAAGTAGGCATAGAGGGAACTTACCTCAACATAATAAAGGCCATATTTGACAAACCCACAGCCAACAACGTCCTCAATGGTGAAAAACTGAAACCATTTCCACTAAGATAAGGAACAAGACAAGGTTGCTCACTCTCACCACTCTTATTCAACATTGCTTTGGAAGTTTTAGCCACAGCAATCAAAGAAAAAGAAATAAAAGGAATCCAAATCCGAAAAGAAGAAGTAAAGCTGTCACTCTTTGCAGATGACATGATACTATACTTAGAGGATCCTAAAGATTCTACCAGAAAATTACTAGAGCTAATCAATGAATTTGGTAAAGTAGCAGGGTACAAAATGAATGCACAGAAATCTCTTGCATTCCTATACACTAATGATGAAAAATCTGAAAGTGAAATTAAGAAAACACTCCCATTTACCATTGCAAGAAAAAGAATAAAATGCCTAGGAATAAACCTACCTAAAGAGACAAAAGCCCTGTATGCAGAAAACTATAAGACACTGATGAAAGAAAGATGATACAAATAGATGGAGAGATATACCATGTTCTTGGATTGGAAGAATCAACATTGCGAAAATGACTCTACTACCCAAAGCAACCGACAGATTCAATGCAATCCCTATCAAACTAACACTGGCATTTTTCACAGAACTAGAACAAAAAAGTTCACAATTTGTATGGAAACACAAAAGACCCCGAATAGCCAAAGCAATCTTGAGAAAGAAAAAGGGAACTGGAGGAATTAGGTTCCCTGACTTCAGACTATACTACAAAGCTACAGTAATCAAGACAGTATGGTACTGGCACAAAAACAGAAATATAGATCAATGGAACAGGATAGAAAGCCCAGAGATAAACCCACGCACCTATGGTCACCTTATCTTTGATAAAGGAGGCAAGCATATACAGTGGAGAAAAGACAGCCTCTTCAATAAGTGGTGCTGGGAAAATTGGACAGCTGCATGTAAAAGAATGAAATTAGAACACTCCCTAACACCATACACAAAAATAAACTCAAAATGGATTAGAGACCTAAATGTAAGACCGGACACTCTAAAACCCTTAGAGGAAAACGTAGGAAGAACACTCTTTGACATAAACCACAGCAAGATCTTTTTTGATCCACCTCCTAGAATAATGGAAATTAAAACAAAAATAAACAAATGGGACCTAATGAAACTTAAAAGTTTTTGCACAGTAAAGGAAACCATAAACAAGACGAAAAGACAACACTCAGAATGGGAGAAAATATTTGCAAATGAAGCAACCTGACAAAGGATTAATCTCCAATATTTAGAAACAGCTCATGCAGCTCAATATCAAAAACACAAACAACCCAATCCAAAAATGGGCCGAAGACCTAAACAGACATTTCTCTAATGAAGATATACAGATTGCCAACAAACACATGAAAGAATGCTCAACATCATTAATCATTAGAGAAATGCAAATCAAAACTACATGAGATATCATCTCACACCAGTCAGAATGACCATCATCAAAAAATCTACAAACAATAAATGCTGGAGTGGGTGTGGAGAAAGGGAAAGCCTCTTGGACTGTTGGTGGGAATGTAAGTTGATACAGCCACTATGGAGAACGGTATGGAGGTTCCTTAAAAAACTAAAAATTGAACTACCATATGACCCAGCAATCCCACTACTGGGCATATACCCTGAGAAAACCATAATTCAAAAAGAGTCATGTACCACAATGTTCATTGCAGCTCTATTTACAATAGCCAGGACATGGAAGCAACCTAAGTGTCCATCAACAGATGAATGGATAAAGAAGATGTGGGGGCTTCCCTGGTGGCGCAGTGGTTGAGAATCTGCCTGCCAATGCAGGGCACACGGGTTCGAGCCCTGGTCTGGGAAGATCCCACATGCCGCGGAGCAACTGGGCCCATGAGCCACGATTGCTGAGCCTGCGCGTCTGGAGCCTGTGCTCCACAAGAGAGGCCGCGACGGTGAGAGGCCTGCGCACCGCAATGAAGAGTGGCCCCCGCTTGCCACAACTAGAGAAAGCCCTCACACAGAAACGAAGACCCAACACAGCCAAAAATAAATTAATTAATTAATTTAAAAAAAAAAAAAAGAAGATGTGGCACATATATACAATGGAATATTACTCAGCCATAAAACGAAACGAAATTGAGTTATTTGTAGTGAGGTGGAAGTCAGAAAGAGAAAAACAAATACCGTATGCTAACACATATATATGGAATCTAAAAAAAAAATGGTCATGAAGAACCAGGGGCAAGACAGAAATAAAGACACAGACCTACTAGAGAATGGACTTGAGGACATGGGGAGGGGGAAGGGTAAGTAAGCTGCGACAAAGTGAGAGGGTGGCATGGATATATATACACTACCAAATGTAAAATAGCTAGCTAGTGGGAAGCAGCCGCATAGCACAGGGAGATCAGCTCGGTGCTTTGTGACCACCTAGAAGGGTGGGATAGGGAGGGTGGGAGGGAGGGAGACACAAGAGGGAAGAGATATGGGGATACATGTGTATTTATAGCTGATTCACTTTGTTATAAAGCAGAAACTAACACACCATTGTAAAGCAATTATACTCCAATAAAGAAAAAAAGAAACAAAGAAAACAAAACAAAAACCCAGAAACAAAAACTGAGACAGAAATAGAGCTTATTCAGTTTGCAGTCTATTTGCCAATGGTGGCTTCAAAGGATTGAGCGATGGTTGTCCTCTTTGAAATCAGTATACATTTATAGATTATATGCAGTAAAATATCTAGTATATATAGTGAAATAAAAATATATAATGTAGTTTATATAGAGAGAATAGTATACATATATAGTTAAAGCTCTCATAACTGACTTTCCAGATTAACCAAGCTTCTGCATATTCTCTGTAAAACATTGACTGATGTCCCTACTCAGCTGAATCCTTAAACTATATCCCAGTTTCTTTTAATAACTGTTTCTGGCATTGCCATTTACTAATGTTTGGATTCATTTCTATTTTTTTCCAGTATGATTCTTTATGGGTTATGAGTACTATAAATTTACAGCCTGGTACCTAATGGTGTATTTTTTCTATGTGTTTGTATATTAGAATATGTAACCTATCTTCATAAGGTTAATTACAATATGTAATTCTTTAGACAGGAAATAACGTTATCTTACGTGTCTGCTTCTATGTGTGTTTCCTGAGCTATCTTGGGTATATAGCAGTCCATAAATAACAATGATTATAAGGAGTTTAGAAGACACTCACCACCTAGAAAATGTTCTCAGATTTATGGAAGTAAGTTTCTTTGGCCATCGATGTGAAAACTCAGTTGAATAAAATGGACCCACGATGTAGCTTCACTTCATTCATTGCTCTTGGAGAATTATCAGACCAGGCAACATCTACTTTAACTTATGTAATCATATCACCATGCCATTTTCTCTGGAAATCTGATTTCTATAAGAGGTGTCATAAATCTATTTATCTAAGATTAAGGATTTGTAGAATAACAGGCCATTCGATGGTATAGTCTGGGAAGATCTTCTAAGGAAGATGTTGAAGCTGATGAATGAGAAAGAGGCAGCCATGTGACAACACAGGAGGTGGAGCTGTCCTTTATTTATATTAGTCTCTTCAGTCACATTAAAACTTCCCATTGGTGTGCATGTATCTTTTTGAATTACAGTTTTCTCTGGATTCTGGGAGTGCAATTGTTTGGCCATACAGTAGCTCTATTTTTAGTTTTTTAAGGAACCTCCATACTGTTTTCCATAGTGGCTGCACCAGTTTACATTCCCACCCACAGTGGGTTTCCTTTTCTTCACACTGTCTCAAGCTTTTGTTATTTGTAGACTTTTTGATGATGGCCATTCTGACCATTGGAAGTGACACCTCACTGTAGTTTTGTTTTGCATTTCTCTAATAATTAGTGATGTTGAGCATCTTTCCATGTGCGCATTGGCCATCTGTATATCTTCTTTGGAGAAATGTCTGCTTAGGTCTTCTGTCCATGTTTTGATTGGGTTGTTGTTGTGTTTTGTTTTGTTTGTTTTTGTTACTGAGTTATATGAGCTGTTTGTATATTTTGGAAATTAAGCCCTTTTCCCTTTTCTGTACACCAGAAACTAACACAACATTGTAAATCAACTGTACTTCAATTTAAAAAATAACCCAAAAGGTAGCAACAATACCCCAAACTTATCTTGTGTATACCCACAGTAATTAGCCCAGTCTCCTACAATTCCATCTCATTTCCATGGCCCATGTTTTATCATTATGCTATTTTTACTAGTGGTATATTCATTGCTTATCTCCCAGTATATCAACTTAGATAGTATCTACTAACTAGCCATGAGGAAAGTGAGGAAATTAACATTTTTCTACTCCCCAAGTGTTGTTTTCTTATTATTACTATTTTCATTGTCAAGATTTATAATGTTTATTTTTTCTTCAATTATTATTATTAGACCTTCTAAGTTTTGTCTGCAGGTTGATTTAAAATTGAAAACAAGAAGCAGCTTTTAAAATACTGTAGTTATATGAATGTTTCGAATTTTAGAATCAACTGGTATAGATGGAGCCGTTTAGAAGAGATGAAATCATGCAGCCCTACCTCATGTAAACTTCACTAAGGGAAATCTTTCAGTGTAGATTCTATTTTAATCTTTCTGACTCCATCCCTTCCTTCCCTATTTTCATATCCCATGATGTATCCTTTCATAGATTCTTCTTCAACCTACAGGACAACTTACTTAAGTAAATTTTTTTCCTTTAGGGTTCAAAAGAGTTTTGTTCATTTCAGGTTCACAGGTAGTGTGCTTTCTGAACTCTGGCATGTTTAAAAATGTCTTTCTTTTTCTTTTACTTTTGCCTGATGGTTTTATTCGCTGGAAGAACTTTCGGTTCAAAACTTTTTCTCTAATAACATTGAAAACACTACCCTAGTGTTTCCTAGCATTCATTACCTCTTATGAAAAGTCTGATGTCTGTTTGATTTATGTTCCTTTGTAGACAATATGTTCCACTCGTATACCTCCCTCACCCCTTCAAAAAGAGTTTTCTTCTGTATTTGTCTTGCTTGGCGCTCAGTGAATTCTTTCTATGTGAAGATTTATATTGTTAATTTATTGTTTTTCAGCTCAGGTAAATTTTCTTTCTCTTATTTCTTGGATTTTCTCACCCTTCCATTGTCTCAATTCTCTCCCCTTGGAACTCTTAGCAAATTAAGTTTAATGTGAACCTAGTCTCAACAAATGTTTATTGAGTGGATGAATCAGTGTTTTGTTGGCAGCCAATTAAATTACAGATATTATCATAAGGTGGCCCAAAACAATGAAAGTAACATTTTGAATTGTTTGCTGCCTATAATAATGTCATTTCTAAAGACAAAATAAAATAATTATTTTTTGTTTATGCCACATTTTCTTTTGAGATGTCATTTTAATTTAGGATTATCCTATTTGCCAAAACTTCAGTGTTATGAAATCCCAGCCAGCTGGTAGGAATTAACCCTGCAATATGCACATTAAAAATACAGTTGGAATTGTCACATAGCATTTCTTTCTTTTTTTTCTTGGACGCACTGCTCAGCTTGTGGGATCTTAGTTCCCTGACCAGGGATCTAACCCGGGCTCATGGCAGTGAAGGCACTGAGTCCTAATCACTGGACTGCCAGGAAATTCCCATCACACAGTATTTTTAAAATTTTAACATCTTTATTGGAGTATAATTGCTTTGCAATGGTGTGTTAGTTTCTGCTTTATAAAAAAGTGAATCAGCCATACATATACATATATCCCCATATCTCCTGCCATTTGCATCTCCCTCCCACCCTCCCTATCCCACCCTTCTAGGTGGTCACAAAGCACCGAGCTGATCTCCCTGTGCTATGCGGCTGCTTCCCACTAGCTAGCTATTTTACATTTGGTAGTGTATATATGTCCATGCCACTCTCTCACGTCATCCCAGCTTACCCTTCCCCCTCCCCATGTCCTCAAGTCTATTCTCTACGTCTGTGTCTTTATTTCTGTCCTGCCCCTAGGTTCTTCAGGAACATATATATATATATATTTTTTTAGATTCCATATATATGTGTTAGCATGCAGTATTTGTTTTTCTCTTTCTGACTTACTTCACTCTGTATGACAGACTCTAATTCCATCCACCTCACTGCAAATAACTCAATTTCATTTCTTTTTATGGCTGAGTAATATTCCATTGTATATATGTGCCACATCTTCTTTATCCATTCATCTGTTGATGGACACTTAGGGTGTTTTCTTGTCCTGGTTATTGTAAGTAGAGCTGCAATGAACATTGTGGTACATGACTCATTTTGAATTATGGTTTTCTCAGGGTATATGCCCAGTAGTGGGATTGCTGGGTCGTATGGTAGTTCTATTTTTAGTTTTTAAAGTTTTTTTTTAATTTAATTTAATTATTTATTTATTTATCCATTTATTCATGGCTGTGTTGGGTCTTCGTTTCTGTGCGAGGGCTTTCTCTAGTTGCGGCAAGTGGGGGCCACTCTTCATCACGGTGTGCGGGCCTCTCATTATCGCGGCCTCTCTTGTTGCGGAGCACAGGCTCCAGACGCGCAGGCTCAGTAATTGTGACTCACGGGCCCAGTTGCTCCGTGGCATGTGGGATCTTCCCAGACCAGGGCTCGAACCCGTGTCCCCTGCATGGGCAGGCAGATTCTCAACCACTGCGACACCAGGGAAGCCCCTCATTGTAGTTTTGATGTGCATTTCTCCAATGATTAGTGATGTTGAGCATTCTTTCATGTGTTTATTGGCAATCTGTATGTCTTCTTTGGAGAAATGTCTATTTAGGTCTTCTGCCCATTTTTGGATTGGGTTGTTTGTTTTTTTAATATTGAGTGGCATGAGCTGTTTATATCTTTTGGAGATTAATCCTTTGTCCATTGATTCGCTTGCAAATATTTTCTCCCATTCTGAGGGTTGTCTTTTCGTCTTGTATGTAGTTTCCTTTGCTTTGCAAAAGCATTTAAGTTTCATTAGGTCCCATTTGTTTATTTTTGTTTTAATTTCCATTATTCTAGGAGGTGGATCAAAAAAGATCTTGCTGTGGTTTATGTCAAAGAGTGTTCTTCCTACGTTTTCCTCTAAGGGTTTTAGAGTGTCCGGTCTTACATTTAGGTCTCTAATCCATTTTGAGTTTATTTTTGTGTATGGTGTTAAGGAGTGTTCTAATTTCATTCTTTTACATGCAGCTGTCCAGTTTTCCCAGAACCACTATTGAAGAGGCTGTCTTTTCTCCATTGTGTATCCTTGCCTCCTTTGTCATAGATTAGTTGACTATAGGTGCGTGGGTTTATCTCTGGGCTTTCTATCCTGTTCCATTTATCTATATTTCTGTTTTTGTGCCAGTACCATACTATCTTGATTACTGTAGCTTTGTAGTATAATCTGAAGTCAGGGAGCCTGATTCCTTGAGCTCCCTTTTTCTTTCTCAAGATTGCTTTGGCTATTTGGGGTCTTTTGTGTTTCCATACAAATTGTGAAATTTTTTGTTCTAGTTCTGTGAAAAATGCCAATGGTAGTTTGATAGGGATTGCATTGAATCTGTAGATTTTTTTGGGTAGTAGAGTCATTTTCACAATGTTGATTCTTCCAATCCAAGAACATGGTATATCTCTCCATCTGTTTGTATCATGTTTAATTTCTTTCATCAGTGTCTTATAGTTTTCTGCATACAGGTCTTTTGTCTCCTTAGGGAGGTTTATTCCTAGGTATTTTATTCTTTTTGTTGCAATGGTAAATGAGAGTGTTTCCTTAATTTCTCTTTCAGACTTTTCATCCTTAGTGTATAGGAATGCAAGAGTTTTCCGTGCATTAATTTTGTATCCTGTTACTTTACCAGATCCATTGATTAGCTCTAGTAGTTTTCTGATAGCATCTTTAGGATGCTCTACATATAGTATCATGTCATCTGCAAACAGTGACAGCTTTACTTCTTTTCGGATTTGGATTCCTTTTATTTCTTTTTCTTCTCTGATTGCTGTGACTAAAACTTCGAAAACTATGTTGAATAATAGTGGTGAGAGTGGACAACCCTGTGTTGTTCCTGATCTTAGAGGAAGTGGTTTCAGCTTTTCACCACTGAGAATGATGTTGGCTGTGGGTTTGTCATATATGGCCTTTATTATGTTGAGGTAGGTTCCCTCTATGCCTACTTTCTGGAGTGTTTTTATCATAAATGAGTGTTGAGTTTTTTCTGCATCTATTGAGATGATCATAGGTTTTTCTCTTTCAATTTCTTTATATGGTTTATCACATTGATTGATTTGAATATATTGAAGAATCCTTGTATTCCTGGGATAAACCACACTTGATCATGGTGTATGATCCTTTTAAAGTGCTGTTGGATTCTGTTTGCTAGTATTTTGTTGAGGATTTTTGCATCTATGTTCATCAGTGATATTGGCCTGTAGTTTTTTTGTGACATCTTTGTCTGGTTTTGGTACCAGGGTGATGGTGGCCTCATAGAATGAGTTTGGGAGTGTTGCTTCCTCTGCTATATTTTGGAAGAGTTTGAGAAGGATAGGTGTTAACTCTTCTCTAAATGTATGATAGAATTTGCCTGTGAAGCCATCTGGTCCTGGGTTTTTGTTTGTTGGAAGATTTTTAATCACAGTCTCAATTTCAGTACTTGTGATAGGTCTGTTTATATTTTCTGTTTCTTCCTGGTTCAGTCTCAGAAGGTTGTGCTTTTCTACGAATTTGTCCATTTCTTCCGGGTTGTCCATTTTATTGGCATATAGTTGCTTGTAGTAATCTCTCATGATCCTTTGTATTTCTGCAGTATCAGTTGTTACTTTTCCTTTTTCCTTTCTAATTCTATTGATTTGAGTCGTCTCCTTTTTTTCTTGATGAATCTGGCTAATGGTTTATCAATTTTGTTTATCTTCTCAAAGAACCAGCTTTTAGTTTTATTGATCTTTGCTATTGTTCTCTTGATTTCTTTTTCATTTATTTCTGCTCTGATCTTTATGATTTCTTTCCTTCTGCTAACTTTGGGCTTTTTTTGTTCTTCTTTCTCTAATTACTTTTGGTGTAGGGTTAGTTGTTTATTTGAGATGTTTCTTGTTTCTTGAGGTAGATTTGTATTGCTATAAAGTTCCCACTTAGAACTGCTTTTGCTGTAGGTTTTGGGTCATCGTGTTTTTTTTTGTTTGTTTGTTTGTTTGTTTTAGATGAGTTTCTCTTTTATTTTGTGGAAGAGTTTGTGTAGAATTGGTATTATTTCTTCCTTAACTTTTTTTTTTAATTTTTATTTATTTATATTTTATTTTTGGCTGTGTTGGGTCTTCGTTTCTGTGCGAGGGCCTTCTCTAGTTGTGGCAAGCAGGGGCCACTTCTCATCGCAGTGCACGGGCCTCTCACTGTCACGGCCTCTCTTGTTGCGGAGCACAAGCTCCAGACGCGCAGGCTCAGCAGCTGTGGCTCACGGGCCTAGTTGCTCCGCGGCATGTGGGATCCTCCAAGACCAGGGCTCGAACCCGTGTCCCCTGCACTGGCAGGCAGACTCTCAACCACTGCGCCACCAGGGAAGCCCCTCATCGTGTTTTCATTGTCATTCGTTTCTAGGTATTTTTTGATTTCCTCTTTGATTTCTTCAGTGATCTCTTCATTATTTAGTAGTGTATTGTTTAGCCTCCATGTGTTTGTATTTTTTATAGATTTTTTTCCTGTAATTGATATATAGACTCATAATGTTGTGGTCAGAAAAGATGCTTGATACAATTTCAATTATCTTAAATTTACCAAGGCTTGATTTGTGACCCACGATATGATCTATCTGGGAGAATGTTCCATGAGCACTTGAGAAGAAAGTGTATTCTGTTGTTTTTGGATGGAATGTCCTGTAAATATCAATTAAATCCATCTTGTTTAATGTATCATTTAAAGCTTGTGTTTCCTTATTTATTCTCATTTTGGATGATCTGTCCACTGGTGAAAGTGGGGTGTTAAATCCCCCTACTATGGCTGTATTACTGTTGATTTCCCCTTGTATGGCTGTTAGCATTTGCCTTATGTATTGAGGTGCTCCGCTGTTGGGTGCATAAATATTTACAATTGTTATATCTTCTTCTTGGATTGATCCCTTGATCATTATGTAGTGTCCTTCTTTGTCTCTTGTAATAGTCTTTATTTTAAAGTCTATTTGGTCTGATATGAGAATTGCTACTCCAGCTTTCTTTTGATTTCCATTTGCATGGATTATCTTTTTCCATCCCCTCACTTTCAGTCTGTATGTGTCCCTAGGTCTGAAGTGGGTCTCTGGTAGACAGCATATATATGGGTCTTGTGTTTGTATCCTTTCAGCCATCTATGTCATTTGGTTGGAGCATTCACTCCATTCATGTTTAAGGTAATTATCTATATGTATGTCCTATTACCATTTTCTTAATTGTTATGGATTTGTTTTTGTAGGTCCTTTTCTTCTCTTGTGTTTCCCACTCAGAGAAGTTCCTTTAGCATTTGTTGTAGAGCTGGTTTGGAGGTGCTGAATTCTCTTAGCTTTTGCTTGTCTGTAAAGGTTTTAATTTCTCTGTCGAATCTGAATGTGATCCTTGCTGGGTAGAGTAATCTTGGTTGTAGGTTTTTCCCTTTCATCACCTTAAATATGTCCTGCCAGTCCCTTCTGGCTTGCAGAGTTTCTGCTGAAAGGTCAGCTGTTAACCTTATGGGGATTCCCTTGTGTGTTATTTGTTGCTTTTCCCTTGCTGCTTTTAATATTTTTTCTTTGTATTTAATTTTTGATAGTTTGATTAGTATGTGTCTTGGCGTGTTTCTCCTTGGATTTATCCTGTATTGGACTCTCTGCGCTTCCTGCACTTGATTGAATATTTCCTTTCCCATATTAGGGGAGTTTTCAACTATAATCTCTTCAAATATTTTCTCAGTCCCTTTCTTTTTCTCTTCTTCTTCTGGGACCCCTATAATTCAAATGTTGGTGTGTTTAATGTTGTCCCAGAGGTGTCTAAGACTGTCCTCAATTCTTTTCATTCTTTTTTCTTTATTCTGCTCTGTGGTAGTTATTTCCACTATTTTATCTTCCAGGTCAGTTATCTGTTCTTCTGCCTCAGTTATTCTGCTACTGATTCCTTCAAGAGAATTTTTAATTTCATTTATTGTGTTGTTCTTCATTGTTTTTTTGCTCTTTATTTGTTCTAGGTTCTTGTTAAACGTTTCTTGTATTTTCTCCATTCTATTTCCAAGATTTTGGATCGTCTTTACTATCATTACTCTGAATTCTTTTTCAGGTAGACTACCTATTTCCTCTTCATTTGTTTGGTCTGGTGGGTTTTTACCTTGCTCCTTCATCTGCTGGGTGTTTCTCTGTCTTCTCATTTTGCTTAACTTACTGTCTCCTTTTCGCAGGCTGCGGGTTTGTAGTTCCCGTTGTTTTTGGTGTCTGCTCCCAGTGGCTAAGGTTGGTTCAGTGGTTTGTGTAGGTTCTCTGGTGGAGGGGACTGGTGCCTGTGTCTGGTGGATGAGGCTGGATCTTGTCTTTCTGTTGGGCAGGACTGCATCTGGTGGTGTGTTTGCAGTTGCCTGTGACCTTATTATGATTTTAGGCAGCCTCACTGCTAATGGGTGGAGTTGTGTTCCTGTCTTGCTAGTTGTTTGGCATAGGGTGTCCAGCACTGTAGCTTACTGGTCATTGAGTGGAGCTGGGTCTTAGCGTTGAGATGGAGATCTCTGGGAGAGCTTTCACTGTTTGATACTACGTGGAGTTGGGAGGTGTCTGGTGGACCAGTATCCTGAACCCGGCTCTCCCACCTCAGAGGCTCAGGCCTGACATCCGGCCGGAGCACCAAGACCTTGTCAGCCACACGGCCAGGTATGTGGGTAGTTTCTTGCCCTTTGGGAAATCTGAGGTCTTCTGCCAGTGTTCAGTAGGAGTTGTTCCACATGTAGAAGTATTTCTGATGTATTTGTGGGGAGGAAGGTGATCTCCACATCTTACTCCCCCGCCATCTTGAAGGTCTCCTCCTCACATAGTATATCTAATGTAATCATTTCCACTTGGAGGAGGGCTTAGCAAACTTAAAAGTTTATTTTAAAATAGCAACTTCACAAATGAACTTATCTACAGAACAGAAACACACTCACAGACTTAGAGAAAGAGCTTACGGTTACCAGGAGGGAAGTGATAGTTATGGAGTTTGGGACTGACATATGCACACTGCTGTATTTAAAATGAATAACCCACAAGACCTACTGTATAGCACAGGGAACTCTGCTCAGTATATATACATATTTTTAAAAATAAATTTATTTATTTATTATTGGCTGCGTTGGGTCGTCGTTGCTGTGCACAGGCTTTCTCTAGTTGTGGCAAGCTGGGGCTACTCTTCCTTGTGGTGCATGGGCTTCTCATTGTGGTGGCTTCTCTTGTTGCGGAGCACAGGTTCTAGGTGCGTGGGCTTCAGTAGCTGTGGTATTCGGGCTCTGTTGTTGTGGTGCACAGGCTTAGCTGCTCCGTGGCATGTGGGATCTTCCTGGACCGGGGTTTGAACCTACGTCCCCTGCATTGGCAGGCAGCTTCTTAACCACTGTACCACCAGGGAAGTCCCGGAACTCTGCTCGATATTATGTAACAACCTAAATGTGAAAAGAATTGGAAAGAAATAGATACATGTACATGTACAACTGAATCACTTTGCTGTACACCTGAAACTATCACAACATTGTTAATCAACTATGGTCCTATATAAAATAAAAAGTTAAAAAAAAATAGCAACTTCACTCTTTCCTGCTTGTATTTTCATGATTCAGTGTTCAAGAAGAAATAAATATTCTCTGAAATTAACAGCAGTGGATAAACTATAAAGCTCTCAATAACTACAAAATAAAATTAATATGAAAAGGAAGAGAAACATTTTAATTGTACAGTATTAGCTAGCATTTCAGGGAAAGATTATACGTATCATACTGAATACTTCAACGTTATCTTGGTACACATGTGCGTATTTTACATTAACCAGAAAAATAAGCACTAGAAACTTTAACATCCTCGATTTTAAGAAGCCGATATGCAGCCTGTTTATGTATATTTAAGATCTCTCATTTAGAGTTAAGTGGAAGAAGAAAAGGCGAGATTGTTTTTGCAGATGTTGAGAAGGAATTCATTGCAGGCAATCATCATTTAATATCCATAGTGCTGACTTTTTGAACAAGTGCTTTCTCTAAATGATAAATCAAATGAGTTGGCACTAACAATAATCTCTTAGAATATGAATGAGAAAAGCAAGAATATTAAAACAATAGAAGCATTAACATAAAAAAAAATCAGCCATTATAGCAAAGAACAGCAAAGGAAATTGGGGAACTATTTTGAATTTTTTATGGTTGATGTTAACACAATTTACAGAGGGGACTATTGTGTAAAAAAGCCAAAATACAGATCGAGCTGTAAATATTTACCCATTTAGATGTGCCATGTGGTATCTGAGTTGTTGGTATTGCTGTAACTAACAGTTGAAATGAAAGGATAGGAAATTTTGCCATTTAAAATATAGACACGCAAAACAACAATTTTCTTCATACTGTATATCCCATGCTCTCTACAAGTGAGACCACTTCCTGGATTTTGAACAAGTCATACACACAGTTTCCCATCTCTATTTACCCTCTGTTCCCTCCACCTACACCATCTACTTCCATCTCGGTGTATGGAAGGCTTAATTTTCATTCAGGTTCAGCAGAAATACTAACCTGCTTTCAACACCTTGGTAAACATGTATCTTTAATTTTTGAACATCTATAGCTTTATATAAAATTTTGGGGTACTTGGCATAAACTCTTCTGTAGAGTTACATAGTATTATGGTTTTAGGTGATGTTATTTCATTTGATCTTCCTTACAATCCACTGGGAAAGTGGGACCAGAAAAAAGAAAATCGAAGCTTCAAAAGATTCAGGCTTCCCAAGACAACCCAGTGTGTGCTGAGGCCAGGACTTTGATCATGAATGGCTGGTTTTCCTAGTATATCATGCTGCATCTCAAAATCTTGCTCTTATCTTTTCTTATAAGTTTGAACGTCATGTGAGGGCAGAAAGAAAACAAAGTTATCTGACTTCTCTCAAAATTTCCAAACATTGGCAGGTTTTACACTGATGCATATGGCCCCAAATGTTGCACACACAGTTTTATAAGCATACCAAATTTTATCAATCATTGTTTACATGACACATGTATTCAAATCCTGTCATAGTTAATCAAAATTGCATAAAGTGACCCTAGCCTCACTAAATAGACAGGTTGCTAAATTATAAAGGGCCTGGCAATGCAGTTAATAGCAAAGCAAAGCTTTTTTGGTAACAAAATTCAATGAGGATTCAGCTGCTAAGTAGGGTCAGTATGGATGCCGCCATACAAAGAACTCTGTTCCATCAACATTTTTGTTATATAGAGATTCTTCTACTGCCAGAGGAAATTGAAATAACTCGATACCTATCCCGGCAGAGTATGTTAACAGAGGGATGTTTTAAATACATTGTGCGCTAATATCTGGGGAGTGTCAGAAGGGTTTCTGATTCTGAAATTTCCTCTTTTCTCCTGCCTTCCTCTGCTACAGGGAAGAGTGTGATACGGAAGTGGCTTTGATCCTCTTCCTTACATTAATTCTTTTTTTTTTTCCCAAACCGATATAAGCCTTTTTGTACTCAGCTTTGGTTTTATTTTTATTCCTATTATTAAAGTGGTCTTTTGGCTACCAGCTGCTTCTTTTCAGCATTTATGAGGATTTGGCTGTTTTTATTTATTTTTATTTCAGTGGTGGGGGGGTCCAAAGTTCAACTGTAGCGAGGGGTCCATCAGACTGTATTTTGTGGGTTGATTATGCATGAGGCAGACCCGCACCTTGGCTCTGATTTCAGCTTTATGGGCCTCTTCTTGTCTCAGAGCCTGGGGAAAGTTGGATCCTCAGTACCTCCCAGAGCGGGTGTACATAGCGGGAGAGACTAAGGCTTTAGGTGAAATTGCCAAATCCTATATTTGTACACCAGCAGGCAATAAGTGAAGAAGCTTAAGCATTGCATTCCTACTGTCTGAAGCCGGCAGACCCTGCAATCAAACACGGAGACCGTAGTCCAAAACAATTGTACCTGATGACAGCTTATTATGGAAACAGTCAGTTTCACTAAGGATGCTTGCCAATAAAACAAAGTGGAAAACAGGATCTCTTCATAATTTCTGCTCATCGAGCCACAATTTTGTAGATGATAGCTGAACTCTTATTCAGATTTCAAAAACCACTTTGTGGACTTAAGGACCATTGATTCACACAGGGCCCCTGATCGGGGCATCCTCCACAGGCATCAAGCAGAGAGTGAGTCTGCTGCCGGGTAACCTCTTCCAGAGGCCACACCGACAGCCCGAAGATCTAGTTAAGCACAGGTCCGAACGGCAGCGGAGCTAACGGTTCACCTCTTATTCCGGTGTTAAACTTGGGATTTACCATCCTGCAGAATGATTTCATAGACACCTCTGAGTCAATCCTTTCTTTCTAAATCAGAATAACACAGTTACCAGCAGGCTTGACACCAGGTAAACGTTTGTAAAATGCCAGCTGGCCTAAGAGATTACACTCACTGGAGGGAATGTGAGTTAATGCTTTCTTGTCACCTCTGGCAGACATTTTCCTTACAGATTTCTGTGAACTTTTCCTCGTAGTTAAGAAAATTGGCCGGAGGCGGTCCTGTGTGAAATATGGACAGTCATTTGTCCTGCATTTGCTTGAAAAAGTATTTTCCTTTAAGTAAAACTGGGCAAACAGCTATTCTGATTTTGGCATTCTCAAAAATTTGAAGCAATTTTAAACATCCCTAACTTTTGCATAGAGCCTTTGGGCCTGTAGACTTTCTTTTTTTCATTTATTCATTTATTTATTCAGTCAAATTTCAAAATATGGATCAGTTATCATTGTATGTGGTGTAACTAGCAGTGGATATACAGTTTTGTACTGAGGAGCTTAAAATAAAAATAGGGAGTTAAGATAGATATAGAGAAAATGATGGAAGAATGATTAAAAAGTGATCCCTACCTAAAGAAAGTTAAAAATATTAGTTAAAAATATCCTCTGCCAGGATAGGTATCGAGTGCTTAGAAAACGTGCATAAAAATGTTATAAGGGTAAGACTGGTGGAAAGAGATGAAATTTAACCTGATTCTAAATGGACACAGATTACTGAGGAATCTTTTTAGCCAGACAAAAGGAAGGCCATAAGCAAAGGGATGGGAGTGGGACAAACTGGTATGTGAACATTTGAAAGAAGGAAGATTCATTTGATTAAGAGATAAGCAAGAAGAGGGCTTCCCTGGTGGTGCAGTGGTTAAGAATCCGCCTGCCAATGCAGGGGACACAGGTTCGAGCCCTGATCTGGGAAGATCCCACATGCCGTGGAGCAACTAAGCCTGTGTGCCACAACTACTGAGCCTGCACTCTAGACCCCGCGAGCCACAACTACTGAGCCCATGTGCCGCAACTACTGAGCCTGCGCTCTAGAGCCCGCGAGCCACAACTGTTGAGCCCACGTGCCACAACTACTGAAGCCCGCACACCTAGAGCCTGTGCTCCACAACAAGAGAAGCCACCGCAATGAGAAGCCCGCTCACCGCAACAAAGAGTAGCCCCTGCTCACCACAACTAGAGAAAGCCCGCGCACAGCAACAAACACCCAATGCAGCCAAAAATAAAATACATGAAATAAATAAATTTTAAAAAAGGAGAGAGATAAGCAAGAAGAGATTCCTGAAAAGAATCAAGAAAGTATCATTGGAGAGATCTGTGTAATTGGGTATCTTGATATTATCCCCCTTCTGTGACCAACACATATGGTGTCTATAAGGAATTGTAAATGGATTTCAGTACAAGAGTTAACTTTCATGGCCTTTCACTGCCAAGGACTCTGCACCTGGTTTCATCATGAAAGAGCACAGTTATGGATTGATGATGTCTGCCATGGACAGGGAAAGGCAGCACATACAGCATTTATGTTCCATTATATACATTGGCATTTGATTGTATTCAATATAATTTTTTTTTCATTTGAAGTATAGTTGATTTACAATGATTCTGGTGTACAGCAAAGTGATTCAGCTTTACACACACACACACATTTATTCTTTTCCCTTATAGGTTTTTAGAAGATATTGAGTATAGTTCCCTGTGCTATACAGTAGGTCCTTGTTGTTTACATTTTATATACAGAAGTGTATATCTGTTAATCCCAAATTCCCAATTTATCCCTCCTCCCCTTTCCCCTTTTGTAACCATAATTTTGTTCTCTATGTCTGTGAGTCTATTTCTGTTTTGTAAATAAGTTCATTTGTACCATTATTTTTAGGTTCCACATATAAGTGGTATCATATATTTGTCTTTGTCTGACTTACTTGACTTAGTATGATAATCTCTAGTTGCATCCATGTTGCTGCAAGTGGCATTTCATTCTTTTTTATGACTGAGTAATATTCCATTGTGTGTCTATATATATATTATATATATGCTTATATATATAATATATATAATATCTTCTTTATCCATTTGTCTGTCGATGGATATTTAGATTGCTTCCATGTCTTGGCTATCGTAAATAGTGCTGCTGTGAACATTGGGGTGCATGTGTCTTTTCAAATAAGAGTTTTCTCTGATATATGTCCAGGAATGGGATTGCTGGGTCATATGGTAGTTCTATTTTTAGTTTTTGAAGGAACCTCCATACTGTTCTCCATAGTGGCTGCACCAATTTACGTTCCCACCAACAGTGTAGGAGGGTTTCCTTTTCTCCACATCCTAATACAGTATTTTAGACATAGTGGGTTTTTTTCCCTCCAACTTAAAAAACAAAACAAACATATGTAAGTAGGGCTGGTATTTACCAACATGCACTATTGCACTATAACAATATTTATAGCTGGCATCCATTCAGATCAGATGGGTATCCACTCTCATTGTCCAGTGCCTGTGCCAGTCTTATTATGAAATATTTAGATATAATTTCTGAATATTTGTTGGATTTCTCCAAAAAAGATTACAAGTCCCTTGTGGCTGGTGAATACACTATGAAATTCTTATGAGTCTTCACCGTACCCAGCTCAGTGATAAGCATATGGTAGATGCGCCATAAATACTTAGCAAGGGGCATATAATTAGATGGTAGGAAGTAGACACAGTCTGCCTTGGCAGAATATGAGTGTCATTGGTCTCATTTCGCTCTGTAACGAGAAGTTTACCTAGCCTAATGACCTGTGAGGTACTTTGGTTATTTTCACAGCTGCAAAAGTCAGATTAAAGAATAGACCCAGAAACGGTCACAGCCCAACCCTGTGCTATTCATCAACAAAAGAGTGGACACAAGGCCAGTGCCCAGTGTGAAGATGCACCAAAACCCTGTCCTGGTCCCACCTACTGTCAACGTGGTTTGAAAGTGGAGAGAGATTAGATTCTTGGGTGTGTTAGAACATTACTGCCCATCACCCACAAGCTGGACTGAGTTATAGTCTTCGACAGATTCACAAAGGGCTTCAATTAATTCAGACTGAGATTTCCTAAGAGTTCTTCCTTTGATTAGTTTACTGTTTTCCATTAAAACAGATGCCTTTCTGTTTCCTTTTACTCAAGTACCATTTTCCTTTTTAAAAAAATTCAAAACCAACCAAACCATACTTTTCCCATTCTAGAACTACAGGGTAATTCTTGAAATCATTCTATTTCTTCTGGATGTTTGTGTCTTTAGAATATTTTTGAGATGATTAGACCCCCCTCTGTGGTCATTATTTAGCAAACTCTCCATTATTCCTCGCCTATATTTTTCTTGAAGTCAGTCCCTTCAGCCTTTAATCATTTGTCTCGAATTTTTCTGAACCTGTTCCAATTCTTCAAACTGTATATGGAGTTAAGGTCACTACACTGAACCCCAGTTCTTTAAAAGAAAAACATCACTTTCTTCTTCATTGTTCTGGTAAATCATGCATAATCTGTTGTCCAAGGTCATGTTGTCAAGTTAGTGTTATCCTGTATCTATGATTAGGAGCCTGACATGTCATGAGACATGTACCAGGAGATGTCAAATGTTACTTATATGGACCACGCAGAATTTGACTTTGTGGTTATTGAGACTTAGGGTGGGCAAGTATGCCTGTGCATTATTATGATACTTTTATCAAGTAAATTAACAGCAGAAAGAAGTTAAAGGGAAAGTAAAGTACTTAAGGAAAATAAAAGATTTCAAAACTTGATACAATACAAACGCTGTTTGCATTTAAACGCTGGTTTGAATATTAATTATTTTAAGTAAAATTTTATTCAATGTTAACTTAAATTGTAATTTACCTATAAGCGATAACATTGCATGTCCTTAAGTATTAGCTAATTTGGACTTGCTGCTGGTTTAGGGGTGATTTTTTTTTCCCCGTTAGTATGCATTCTCAAAGTTGATTGTCATCTAATCTTTATAACTGAGAAGGACCAACAGAGGTATTGATACCTTTCTGGGAAGTTCTCAGGAAAACTTTGTGAGAAATCCCCAGCACAGAGTAGGCACTCAGAAACATCAACTCCTTTTCCCGAATAACCACTTCTTTTTATAAATCTGGATACAAAATCCAAAGCAGTTAGGTGAGTGTCTTGAACCAGTAATGGATGGACCAAACTTGAATCCAAGTCTTCTAACTCCTGGTCCAGCACTGCTTCTGCTGTATTCCCTGCTTCTGTGTCCCAGATATAAGAGGCAAGCAAACCACCAGGACTAAAGGGTTGCTCTCTGCCTTTTTCCTGTTGTTGTTGTTTTTTTTAGATGCTTCCTTCCTATAGAGGAGGGTCTGGAACTCCTGTCTGACAGCCTAGAACAGGGCAGCTGCTGATTCCAAGGGAACCATCTTAGCAGTAACAGCCATGTCCCCCCAGGAACCAACAGCAGAACTCTGTAGCCTGAGAGTGTGATAAGCAAGCAGCTATAAGATGCGATACAAAGACTGAAGGAAGTGACATCATAATTTACAGATTTGCCATGCTCTCCTCTACTCTGTGACACATAGAAATTGTAAAACAGCTCAGAGAGAAATATCATATGTTATATATTCATTAACATATTTGAAAAGTAAAGTAATATTCAGAATTCTTCTCCAGTCTTATGAGAGTCCCTTGAAGTAATGGGCTTCCTTTATTGATAGGAATTACTGGGTTAGAATTTGGTAGAGTTGGGCTCAATTAAAAAAAAAAAAAAAGAAAAAAGAAAAATGAGGCCAAGTCATTTAGAATACTCCATTGCCACAAGATGGAACTTTATTAAAGCATTATAAGGTGTAATAGTTCCTCTAAAACTATAAATTTTTAGATAATTGCACAATCAGAGAAAATTCAGTTGGTCAAGTTATGGTAGTACTTTTCAGTGTTTTATAATACATTTACATTTTAGCCAATATCCTGCAGAAAATTAGTACTATTTGGAAATAACAGAAAGCTTAACTTGTACAAAAAGAGAACATTTATTATAAGATAAAGGAGTGTCTTATGGGACTGGGGATAAGCCCACAGAAAAGAATTACAACCATGGTCGAATGCACAGGGGTCCTGTATTAAGCTGGACAGGCTGTTATTTTAGCTCCTGTCTCCTAATACAAAAATCTAAAAACTGGACAATTAACTGTCCTTATGATTTTAGATTTGCTTTATCTGAATCTATGATGGCTATTTAATAAACACTGGCTTAAGCACCTCAGCTTTTACTTTTTCCGTCTGTTAAGTATTTAATGATTTGTAAATAAGCACTTGAGAAAATGCTACCTAAAGGGACCCTGCGCTCTTTTACAACATGAAAAAGCTTTGTGTAATGTGAATGATTCGCCCTCTGATTTATATGTTTGCTCATAAGATGTTTAGACCCATGTGGTAAGCATCCTGCCCAATAACGTAAGAGGCTTGTTCCATGCAAAGAGATGTCACATTCTCCTACAGAAAAGTGTTGCTTTCCCCACCTCCCCAGTAATGGTCCTCTGGTCTTTTTTGGAGAGAACATCTAGCAAGCTGAAACCAGGATCCAGGGCTGTGGGAAACCTAGACATTTTTCTTTCCGTCTTCATCCTCTGCTCCTCTGCTCCATTCTTTACCTCATTTACGTGCTGACTTCCTCTGCTGCCCAGACCAATGGCTTCTTCATTCAAGAGACCAGTTATATCAAGTCCAGAATGATATCTATTAGTTCTAATTCCAAATTCCTGGGAATTGTCTTAGGGAGAGGGTGGGAGGGTGGGGATGTTGAGAACATTTACCAGAAGAAGAGAGCTGGGGCAGATGAGCCAGTAGGGTCCACCACAGAAGGCTGGGCTTGGATGTGGGCAAAGGTTTGGAGATCACCTAATCTGGTTCTTCTAGGACAGTCTTTCTCAACTGTGTACTCATCCTCAGGTATCTTTCTGAGAGTGGAGTTTGAGAATCTCAACTTTTTAAAGTCCTTTCCTGGTGATTCCTATGCACTCTGAAGTTTGGCACTGTTTTAGAATATAGTCTTGAAGAGATTCTGTGAAAAGACAGAATTTCAAATTAAGCATCTCAAGCAAGAGATCTAAGGCATTTGTCATAGCATTAGTATTACTCCTGGGCCAACGTCCCTCTCACTGGGTTCTGTATCTCCCAGTTCCGTGAGATCAGTAGCATATACTAGAGCTATGGTAGGTTCCAAAGGCCTTGATGGGCATGGCCAATGGTTCCTGGATGATTTTCAGTCAGCTGGTAAGAAATTATTGAGTGCAGGTGGTGGTTAAATTCTGTATTTTTATTGTTTATAGGTTCTAGTCGAATGGATTTTTAAAAAACTTATTATTTGGAGTCGTAGCAGAAGTTTATTATTAAGGGTATGCCCATCAATGGTTATGAAATTAGGAAGATTGTTTAATATCACTTGTCTTTATTGGGAACTGTTAGCAAAGTAAAAATACAATAACACTTCTGACCTTCTCCCCTCAACCAGAAGAGCAAACAAACAAGGACAATTTATCACTTCATTAGAAGCTAGAGAAGAAATGGTACCTAATTTAGAGCACCTACTATTTGCCAGACACTGCTAGGGTGTATTGTGTGCATTATTACATTTAACCCTCATAACTCAATGAGGTAGCTATTATTATTTCTTACTTCAACAAAAAAGGGTGAAACTTGTGAGATTAGCCTCAAAAAATACAGAAGGCATTAGGGCTGGGCACTGAATCTAGTTTGGAATAATTCCAATGCCTGAGCCTTTTATGTCATATAATGTCAACATAACAGAAGCAGCTATGGGTAGAAATGAACCCTCCTTGTTTCTAGTCAAACCCTGTCATTCTTCAAGGAGCAGCTCCAATCCCACCACTTCATGCAGCCCCTCCCTGGCATTCCTTAGAATTTTTTTCTTGGCACAAGTCATTTCATACTTATAAACATATTTTTATCATTTTTTTCACATTTTAGTATTTCTGAAATTGGGATGGAGGCATCTTGCCACGGGTAGAGGATCATAGTTTGCCAGTGCTTTTTTTCTTCTTTCTTAATGATACAGAAAATTAAGGTTCCTCTTAAACTTGATGGCATCTTAGACTCAATGAAATATGGTAGATGTTGCTTTGATATTTAACGGTCTGGACGTGTCATATTGAGATTATGTAAAAATAGTATAACCGTAGCGTAAATAACTATGGCAGAACTAGTGCTCGCAAACATCCACATGCTTCCCTACTTCCAGCAGCTTCCCTGAAATCCAGTTGGGCCCGTGTGACCAAATCTGGCCAATGGATCCTGAACAGTGACACGTCTCACCCCGGGCCAAGGCAGTTAAGTGCTGGTGTGCTTCTTCTATCTCTCTGTCCCTGCCACAGCAAACTTAGGAGCCAGTAGATAGTAAACACTTATTTAACAGATTTACGGTAATATATACTCACGTGATAAGTGGACCATGAAGCCTCCTTCTGCTGAGTTTCTACTGAGCGAAAACCCATTACTTTATACACCTGACATTTTAAGTAGCAGCCCTGGGGTGCGGCCCCTTGTTCCTTTTCCTCTCCATGAACTTCATTACCGGTGCGCTCAGCTAAACGTCTACAGGCAACATTCCTTTATAATAAAAGGGTCTGGGGATGGGGGGCAGAAATAACCTTAGAAAGAGGAACACAGGAAAAAAGCATTGGATTTCTAGTATCTAAAGTAAAGTTCAAAATGTAAGGCTCTTCCTCCAAACTGGAAATATTTTCAGCCTAGGCCCGCTTGCTTCTTGAGAAGGCTTCAGGACTGACAAATCTCTAGAACAAGGTAACTCTCCAGTTCTCATCCTTTTCAGAAGGCAATTCTGAATTTACTTTTTGTATTGTCTCAGGACAATCCTGTTTGTGAACATGCCTCACGGTATCAACCTGAATTTCCTGGATCTGAATAAAGTGAAGAGAAAGACTGTTTGCTTTTATGTAATCAGATTCTCTGGAATTTAATCCTATATCCTATTTATGGCTGAGCCAGCCATTCAAAATTAAAATGAACCTTTCATCCATGTGTATCATAAATGGGCATTTATCAGGATTATTTGATTTTGCAATCCATCTGAAGACGTAACCTGAATTTGTGTTCTTTCCGTTTCACTATGTAATTACCATGCAACAATAACAAAAGTGACATGTTTGAAGAACAGATAAAATGCTGTAAATTGGCCAGTAATGGTGATATTTCCTCATCTTCTGAAAAACCCATTTATTCTCTCTCTCAACAAATCAAGGCATTGTCACCCCATCCTCTTCGCGTGGCCAGAGGGGCTCCACCAATTTCTAGATGTAAGTGAGTCCTGGAATGCAGATGAGGGCGACTAACCAAGGCTTTCAGCGCAGGCAGCTGGTTTTTGCTTGCCTCAATTTCTAAATCATCCATAATGGGGCCAAGACCTCCCACGCACTAAAAAGAGCGAGCTGACATGCTGGACAAACTGTTAATTTTTTCCTGAAGAAGCTGCTATATTGCACATCTGTCACTGCGGCGCGCAGACAATTACTCAGTGAGCGGGGAAAAAGAATCTGCTGCTTGTTTCTAGCTGAGTTGTTAAGGGACATAATGGAGAAACACAACGGGACAGGAGTCAAATCACGTGGGTTTCCTGTGTGCTCGCGATTGTTGCCTCGTTTTGGAAGGTTGTCCCGTGATATTAAAATAGGGGAAGTAGATGAACATGTGTGGAAAGAAATCAGGAGTGATGCAATTAAAGGTGAGGTGTATAAAGATGCGGGAGGGGCAAGAACCAAGCCTTATAGATTTCGGACCACACTGCTGACTGCTGAGAGCCTACAGACACGATGGTCGTTGTTTTACAAATATTGTGGTTTTGTACTTGAAATTTCACAATTTTAATGTGCGCTGTAAAGTGCTTCACATGCACTTAAACAATTGTTTTGTAAACTCTGTACCTCCTACCTGCAGCGTGGATTATCTATAGTTTCCATAATCAATTATAGCCATCAACAAAGAACTTTAGAATTAGATTAACCACACAGGTATCTAATGGAACCTTAATTCCGCGCCCACCTCCCCAACTCATTTGCTCATCAAAACTATGAAATTCTGGCATTTGAAGAAATTCACTTCAATAAGCGATATAAGAATTTGTATATATAAGTATATATATATATACATACTTATATATATAAAATATATATGTATTAAGTATATAATGAACTCACATACTATTTTAAGTATATAATGAGCTCGTATACTATTTCTCATCCTTTCTGCTTTTATTAAAGAATGCTGCCTTTAGGAAGAAATAAACATTTCCTTGAAATTTAATAGGAAGATGAAAACAGGTAGAAAATAGTTTTGATTGTTCTTTTTGCTTGGGATGCTATCATAATACAGTCTTGTCTTTACCATCTTAGAGCTGAAACATCAAGTATTATACACAGATTTAAAATGCTAGTAATTTATTTTGAGTATTCAAACTAAGGGAAAAAAACAACTAAAGAAACACAAAAATTGCCTTCAATTGTTACCTAACTTCATCCTCGAAAGATTAAACACGGGACATTCTGATACTGCAACAGGAATGAGGTCGGTGAATCTGAGAATGATTTAAACTCTCTGACAATTCAAAGACAGAAGACGACTCTAATGTACAGATAAGACCAAAAGTGGCAATAGTAGATCATACTCCTGGTAGTTAATGGCACTGACTCGCTAGAGCCAAATCTGGATCTACTTAAAATGTCAGGTGTGTAAAGTAATGAGTCTTTGCCTAGTAGGAACCCAGCAGAAGGAGCCTTCATGGTCCACTTGTCAGTTGAGTATATATTACTGCAAGTCTGTTAAATAAATGAGTATTTAATACCTATTGGATTAAAAAAAAAATCCACATACTCTAGCAACTCACAACTCAGTTTTTTGGGAGAAAAGAAAATTTTATCAACATAGTGAGATGCTTTCCTACAGCCAACAGAACTCAACGTTTTAATGAGTATTGTAAAATATTTTAAAAATCCAGACAGGTTTCTGAGAGGTACAATTTCCCAGAAGGAAATGGAGGGACTGTAACACATATGGTCCTGATGGATATTTCAAGTGTCAGAGAGAATTTGCACTCGCTACTTTAGAATCAGAATCTCTGAGTGGAAAGAGACCCTAAGCCGGTTAGTCTAGCCCAGTTTCAGAGACAACAAACAAAACCAGGAAAATGTAGTAGAACAGGTCACAATCAGCTGTGAATAAATGAAATCAAATATATTTACCAATTGTTTTTCTCTAAAATTTTTTGGAAAATGTTGACATTTTCCAGGGTTTAAAGATTAACAATGAATTTAACTGCACTGTTTGATGTTGTCAATGGGTAGTAATTAAAAAAAAAAATTAAAGTCCTTTAAACTCTATTTTTTATTACTTTTAGAAGGAAACATTTAAAGCACAAAGACAATGACTGCTTATAAATAACATTCTCAAACATTGTGTTTATTCTTTCATTCTTTGTTGTACTATTAATATACCTTTCTACTAAAAGAAAAAAAATCCAAAATATTCTTTGCTAAACAACTTCATTTTACAATACCAATTTAAGTCACTTTTTTTTTTTTTTAGAAAGACAGAGTACAGGAGGAAATGGTTTTAAAAGGCATGTCAACAGTGATTTTTCTCTCTCATGAAATATCTGCTCAAAATGAAAACATATTGAAGAGAAGCAATTGTCAGTTCAATTAATTGCAAGAATATCAATTCACAATGCTAAAATAAGAATATTAATAAACTGCAATTATTTTGCCATCATGTCTGTATATGGCACACATATGTGCCCTGTAAACATACCTATATGTATACATTAGGCATATCTTTAACCCTACTTGTCTTAACTTCTGTTTGATAGCAACAGTGTGTGTTATAAAATCTATGTTTTAAAATGCAGAGACCAATTAATTGGCAAATTTTAGTTAGCAACGGATTTTCTTTTAAAGGGGTACCATATAATTAAAAAATAAAAGCAAATAAATTTGAGGGGGGAACATAGCCTTAAAAATTGTATTTGGGGAGAAAGAAGGAAAAAAGGAGGGAAGGAAGGAAGGAAGGAAGGAAATGACCCCAACACACAATCTGGTTAATATCAAGTATAACACGTATATAAAGGCAAAACGTTGAAGTGCTAATGTAGCCACACTCACTCTCTCTCGGCTACTGCTGGGACTGGATAATTTGGCTAGTAGTGGAAGAGACCAATGTACTCTCTAAAATTTTTAGTACAAGCAATTAATTTGATATGAGGCTTTCGATACTGTAGAAGAGTTGGCTTTCTGAAGAAGAGAAAAATCTAACCGCCTTTTTAAGGAGATATGATTGATACATTCTAAAGGATGAATTCCTTTGGATGCTTTGGGTTCTATGGGCATAGGAACTGGTAAAAATTAACTATAACTCTCTATAAAACATAAATTAGTGAACTTCATATCTTAAAAGATATTCGACTTACATTACAAATTGCATTTTTCAATTGTGTTTATTTCTCCGATTCAGTTCAGGTCCAAGCAGAACTTCAGGTGTGCCTTGATTTTTCTTAAATTTCCCTGAAAGGTGAAGGGATGTATGTGCTCCTGGTGCATGTCTGTGTGAGAGCAGAGGGGGGATGCTTGGGATGTTGCCACCTCTCTGCTTTGAGTACTGATTCACGTATTCTGTACAGTTAAACACTTCCATAGGATAAGAGATGTTTGAAATCCTCTGTGAGTCACAGAGAGGGCACTAGATGTCAAGATTGAGACCTTTCTTCTATCAGGGGAAAATATAAAGATGAATCGTTTTGGGGGGCTGAGTTAGAGAACACCCAAGCTCAGTGATATCTTAGAGAAGGTTTGCTTCGGAAGGTTGGTACCTGTCCAGGAGGACAAGAAAAAGTATTCATACAGCTGCAATATTTAGTTAAGGAGTTCCCCCGTGACAGCTGGTATATATGGTCTGTTCTTCTTCACTGTGAGGGTTAGAACATGGTAAAGTGAAAAGGAACGGTCAAGTCCTTAGGAATTTAGGATCAATCAGTCTCACAATAATCTCATTGTGTGTTATCAGTGGTTCCACATTTGGCTTTTCAAAATTCTAGGATTTTAGAAGATCTTCAGGCAATGCAATTAAACAAACAAACAAACAAAAAGAAACTTTCGAACAGATCCTAGAGCACTGTATACTACCATAAAGAAGTTTTAAACTGGAATATAGACAGTTTTGCCCCTTACATAGATAGAATGAGTAGTCAACAAAAACCTTTTTTTTAAAACTGGCGAATTTCCAGGTAACAAACTTGTAGAAAAGAATCACACAACAAGGTTACTTCATCCAATAAGAATGCTCACCTGATAGCCTAAGAAGAGCATAAGAGCAACTCACCTGGTAGTCTATAGTCCCCTAACCAACTTGTCCTTTTACCACGATACTCCTAGGAAAGAAGATCATTCGTACAAGGAACGCGTACTTAAAAGGAAATCCGGCAAACCGTTAGGCCTTTCAAATAGCAGGCTGAACTTCCTCTCCCGAACTGGCAGTGTTTTCTTTAGGGGACCACCTGGGACAGGTCTATTACATGCACATGCTCCTCTCTCCCCTTTAAAAAACTCTTGGGGAGTGACAAATTTCCAAAAGCCTATTAGAGAGGAGCCCAGAGGAATTTTATCACAGTAACACAACTCTGTGTGATACCATAATGGTGCAGACATGTCATTATACGTTTGTCCAAGCCCATAGAACGTTCAATACCAAGAGTGAACTGTAATACTAACTGTGGACTTTGGGTGATTTTGATGTGTCAATGTAGGTTCATCAATTGTAACAGTGTCCCACTCTGGTGAGGGAAGTTGATAACAGGGAAGGCTGTGCATGTGTGGGAGCAGGGGCTTTGTGAGAAATCTCTGTACCTTTCCCGTAATTTTGCTGTGAACCTAAAACTACTGTAGAAAAACAAAGGTTGAAAAAAAGAAAAACGTTAGAAGGGTGATTCACGTGAGTTATCTTGGCTTTCACTCAACCAACAAAGGCCATTATAAAGAGAATATTATTATTAGTCCTTAATAATGAAGATAACTAATCAATATCTAAACTAAGAGCAATTTAGAATCTCTGACCTTAGGAAGCAGATGATTCCCATATAACAATACGAGGCACAAAGTAAAAATGACTTGTTTTGCTTGGTTTGAACGTAACTGCTTAGATGTTAGAAAGGGTGAATCAGTACCATTCATTTTTTGTTCACCTTGTATATGGGCTGGACCATTGCCAGAAATCTGAATTCTTGGGAGAGCCACTTAAATCTTCGAATAAATTGAGTCGATATTCTAACTTACTCTGATGGTTAAAATTTAAAATCAGTTTACTACAGTTGAGTTGATCTTAAAAAAATATCAACCTTTGGGAAGAAAAGAGGTAGAAGGAAGTCTAGATTAATGGAATTTACAGTTCAGTCATGGTGAATTTAAAAAATATTTTCCTTTCCATAATTATTTTATGTTCTAAATGAGGTAAAATTTATAAAATCTGCATTAAAGTCATGTTGAGGGCACTCTGGTGATCACAACGATGAGGTTTATTTTTGTCGACATGTCAGAGGGAAACATTAATTGCTGTTTGTCAACTGTGAACTTCATACTACACTGTCCAAGGATAGACAACGGGTGTCACCCTGTTAGAGAATCCTAACAAAAAAGCCATATTCAAGGAATATGAAATTGGCCAGCCTTTCAAACAAAGATGTGCTTAGGACTTCACTGATGTGATGATAGGTGTTTTCAGTTACAACCGACAGGGCTGATGTGAAACACAATCCTTTCCGGCTAATCCCATTTTAGAAACATGTGGGCGTGCTCAGTTGCCAGGGCATTGAGCACACACATGAATGAATCAAGCTAAAGCATCAGAAATTATTGACATACAAGATCAAAATAAATAAGAGAAATTGAGCTGTTCTTTACACCTAGAATGTAAATCGCTGAAAATTTTTAAAAGGTAAAGGTTTTTACTTTAGCACCATGAATTGCGATGGAATCCCATTTCTATCACTGTGGCAGAACTGTACACAGCTAGGAAGCTAGAGTGACAAGTTTGAGGCTTTGATGTTAGATTTCGGCTTCAAAAATAGAAGCTATGTTGTAATTTTAGAACAATGGGATACATAGAGCAAATACAACTGGTAAAACATCTCTTCTTTGCTTTTCTTCTTAGGCGGATTTTCCTGAATTGGAGGCAGTGGTTGTGGGGATGCTTTTTGGTAGAGGAAATCCAAGTCCTAATCCTTTTGGCCTCTGCATGGCTTGAATTGGCTCAGCGATCCCCTTGCCATCTCGTCCAAGACCTGACCCAGGTGTCCAGCCCATGTTCTGGAGCATTCGATTTCCAATGTTGTTTTCTAGGATTGGCTGGGCGTTTTCTCCTACAAATCCTAAAATTAGAAAATGACAAAAAAAAACAAACAAACCCCAAAGACCACTGTTATTTATGAACACAAGTGAAGAGCCTCTTAGGCTAAGAAAACCACATTTTCCTAAGTTTTTCTTTCAACCAGGTACCCAGGAGGGTTGTTGATTCACCTTTGGATAAGGAGCTTGCTGTAGTAGAGGGATCAATGAAAAAAGGGCCTTGGTTAGTTTCAGCTCTACCACTTAGTAGCTGATTAAGTTATTTAACCTCTTTGGGCTTCTGACTTCTCATCTGTAAAACAGGCATAACACAAAGCCATCAAAACTCAACTACCAGGTCACATCTTGTGGTTACTCTTCCTTGACAATTAAAGAAGTGATCATCAAGCAACTAACATTAAAGATTGTGTAGGAAGAAAAGGGGTGAAAGTATTTTAAAACCACCTTTGTTTTAGTGAGAACATATTCAGTACGGTCTCCTGTAATGGGGCTTCCCCAAAAGTCTGTTGTAGAACTTTGAGGGATATAGTATTTGCCCACCATTCCGTCCTGAGGGCTCCAGGGATAAAGACCTTTCCAAAGGTCTGCAGGATGCCTGTGGCATACCAGCTCAGTCCTGGGTCCAGCATGTTTCTGCTCTGAAATGTGGGCTATGTTTTCCTAGACGGTCTGAGGGTTGAAATGAGCAGTTGTTGACAAAATCACTCACTACTCTCCAAGGCTTGTGAGTCAGATGTCTCTTTGGTACCAACTCACGTGCTCCCTGCACCCTTTCCCATCATCATCCATCTTTCCTCCCTGATTTGGGATTATGACAGCACCTTCTACCTCACCTCACCACCCCCCCCCAAAATTGGGATTCTCTGTCCTACTCCTTCTCTAAGATTGTGTTTAGGATGGTGATACAAGGCACAGAAGGCTCCTTAAGCACCAGTAACAATAACAAAAAATATTATCTATGGGACCGCAGCACATAGAGTTCTATTTCTTGACCTGGGTGATGGCTACACTAATGGCCAATTTATTATTGTGTTTTAAAACTGTATCTACACATTTCGATGTATTCTCTGGTATATGTATCTCACAGTAAAAATATATAATAATAGTAAAGAAAAGAAACGTCAGAGTTGAACTAACAGTATATTTAATCTGGTAATTTGTATCTGGCTTTCTGGGGAATAGCGAGTGGGTTGTTCCTTGTGATTCTAACTTACAGAAGGAAATTGCAAATAGAGATGAGTTTTATAACCGAAACTGATGAGTTTTATAACTGAAACTATAGAGTAATCATCAGTTGATTTTTGCAAGACCTTTACCAAACATTTTGATATTCTCAATCTTCAGTACATTTTCTGACTGAGAATAGAATACACTGTTGCCATTTGCTGACTTCATTACAGGGAGTGAGAACTGGGTTACCACAATAATGAGTTGGTTTTGGATTTGTCAATTTGGTTCTTAGCTCATTGAAACAAGTATCTTAACACGTAATAGAAAAAACCGGGCTTCCCTGGTGGCGCAGTGGTCGCTCAACCACTCGCTATTGGTCGCTCAACCTCCTTTTATGAGATTAAGACATGGGAGTGGAACAGCTCAGACTCAGCACAGCATCCGACAACCATAATTTCCTTTTCTTTTGTTCCTAGCAGTGCTAAATCCTTTAAGTCCTTTCCTGGGAGGCTCTCCTCCTGCTCGGGCAATTTTAGCAATACAGAACCTCCTAACCCTTCCGCAAGCTCCTGCTCCCAGCCCCCTTGATGCTGGATCCCTTATATCTATTACAGCTGAGTTGGTCCTTTCCCCTCAAATCTTCCAAAGTGTACTGTGGATGGTAGTTCACTGGTGTAATTGGCGCAAGAGATGAAAATCTTGTATCGGTCTCTCTTAGCTGCTAATCTATCCAGCTGACTGCAAGCCTAATTGGCACCTTGTTTAGTAATTTGGCTCCTAAAGTGTTGTATTGATGTTGGATAAACAGCCAGTGGAAGGGGAGGTGACACATGCTGCTTCCCACATAACAGCTAGTGCCTTGCTTCAGTCCCGACCCTGCTTTCAGAAGGCTTTTAATGGCTTATGCTCATTCTTTCTTCCCATCCATCCTCTTTCCCCATTACTTTACTAGCCAGCTGAAGGGCAGGATTATTGTTATTATTATATGTGACGTTATTAGAATTGCAATTTATAATACTGTCCTCTGTTCTCAGTAACTAATTTAGGGACATGGGTTTTTTGATTGCTGTTAAGAAAAGAAACAGCATTGAGCACAGTTTGGGATGTGAGAAAGTGGTAGGTGTTACTACCTTTTGTCAAATGTTTTAATTATTTCTTAATATAGAAAAGCCTAATTCAGACCATTCTACATTTTATCTGCAATATTTCAGACATTTTTCACGGGAGTTTTGTTAAATAAAATCAGTTCAAATAGATAACTGCTTAAAAATACAAGCCACTTTTTAGAAAATGAAATGTAAAACTAGTTTCTTGGGTTTTTTTTCTTTTTTAAAAAATTTAATTAATTGGCTGCGTTGGGTCTTCCTTGCTGCAGGCGGGCTTTCTCTAGTTGCGGCGAGCGGGGGTTACTCTTCATGTGGTGCTTGGGCTTCTCATTGCGGCGGCTTCTCTTATTGTGGAGCACGGGCTCTAGGTGCATGGGCTTCAGTAGCTGTGGCACGTGGGCTCTGTAGTTGTCGCTTGTGGGCTCTAGAGCACAGGCTCAGTAGCTGTGGTGCACGGGCTTAGTTGCTCCGCGGCATGTGGGATCTTCCTGGACCAGGGCTCGAATCCGTGTCCCCTGCATTGGCAGGCAGATTCTTAACCACTGTGCCACCAGGGAAGCCAGATTTTTTTTTTTCTTAAGTGATGAAAACTTTGCATAGTAGGGAGTGAAGGACATGGTCAGTATTGACATGTCTGGAGAAGGGAGTGTTTTTATTAATAGATGTTTTGGTTATACAGAAACATATTTTTTATGGAATGATTGTATATCAAAGAATAGTGTTTTTAGAGAACTAAAGAAATCTTAAAATAAAACTGTATTGTTCTGAAGGCACACAGGGATGTTTGTTGCTATAATATGATCAGGACCATTTATGGTCTACTTACTACGTACCTGGCATGTGGTTTAATTGCTAGGCATGTGACATTCGTTATCTCCATTCCTCATAACAGTTGTGCAGGGAGGAATTATAATGGGCCTCAGAGAGATGAAGTACTTGACCATTACCACATCTTAAGCTAAGATTCAAACTTCGGTTAAGCTTACTCTTAAAGCCGACACACTTGCCATTACCTACACTGCCTCCCTATGAGAATTAATGGCAAATAAACAATTTTAGTGGAGATGATGTTCCAAACTATTAAAAAAATTAATTGGGTTACATGTTAATTGCAATATTAACTTCTCTCAATTTGCATTTGGACAATATTCAGCATAGTACACACATTGACATACTTGGATAACTTAAAATATAATGGTGGAGCTCTTAGAGATTACCAGTGCTTCTGTAGCCATCATTTCTTTTGATCTTCTGTAGCAACCTGAAAGGTTATTATTGACTCCACTTACAGAAGAAACTGAGGTTTAAAGAGGAAATGCACCTGCCCAAAGTCAACTAGTCAGAAAGTGCCCCAGTTAGAACTTGAATTTAGGACATCTGAGTCTTAATGTTACCCTTTCACTGAACATTTATCTTAAAATATTCTATCACCATTAGTTTCTATTATGTCATTTCTTCTGCCACATTTTCCCAAATGACTGAGATTATAATATATCCATAAATTTCAAACTCCTGGAAAAAAACTGCTAAACTAGCATAGCAAGTCTGTTTGAAGAGTGTTTCAACTTTCCTGAAACACCTCAAAATTCCCTTTGTTTGTTATTAACCCAGCTACTCTAGCTTTCTTTGGCTGATATTTAAATGACAATTTATGTTTTAGTTGTATTTATTGTAAACAGCATATACTGAATTTTGTTCTTTTATTCATTATGATAATCCTTGAATTTAATTGATGCATTTACTCCATTTACATTTATTGTGATTACTGATATATTTGGATTATTTTTACACCATTACTTAATGCTATTTACCTTGCTTTTTCTATACATTTTTGTTTCCTCCTTTCTGGCATCCATTGCCTGCTTATACAGCTTGAAAATTACATATTATATTTCTATTCTTTGAATGGTTACTTTTAAACGTTAACATGCATACCTGACTTATTATTCCTGCACATTTTACATATTATTGTTGTCCAGAGTTTTAGCTCCATCTTACTTTTATACACCCAGATTAATCCTCTTTATGGTCATTGTCACCATCATAATTACTTTTATACATTCAATGTAAGTTTAGCTTTATGGACGTTTAACAGTTTCTTTGCTCCCAACTCCTTCTTGATTTTTATTCTTTTACTTTTTTCATGGATTCCATTTTCTTCTACATGAGTTATTAAATTTAGTAATGATGGGTCTTTACCTGAAAATGTCTTAATTTCATCCTCACTCTTGGGAAATAATTTAACTGTACAGAAAACTCTATGATGATTCAGTTATTTCATCTCACACTTTGAAAATATTCTCTAATTTTCTGATTGCTCCGTTCTTTTTAAGTTTGTTGCCAGTGTAATTTCATTCCTACGTAGGTTATATCTTTTCTCCTTGGTTGCCCTTAAGTTCTTCTCTTTGTCCTTGGTGTTCTAAAGTTTTATTACAGTGTGTCTAGGTATGACTATTTATATTTACAACTTCTCGATAGACTTGTACTTTTTGAACATGAAGATTCAAGTTTTCTTCATTTTTAAAAATTCTGCCATTTTCATTGAATTCTTTCAACATTCTCCTGGAATAGTGCACTTCCCTATTCTTTCTACTTTTTCTGGAAGTTCTATTGTATCAGACATATATTGAACTGCATGCTCCTTCAAGTACTTTGGCTATTCTTTTATATTTTCCATATTTTTATCCCTCTGTGCTTCTTTTAGGTAGTTTCTTCAGATCGCTCTTAAAACTCAGTTTTTTTTTTTCCAGCTGTATCTAATGTGCTGTTCAACCCATCCAGTGAGTTTATAATTCTCAAGATATTTTCATAATAAATAAAATAATCTCAAATTTCTACTTGGTTCTTTATCACATCTGTCTTTTCTTTTTTCAGTTATTCCTCTTCGCTTTGAATCTGTTTTAATAACGAATTCTTTTAGTTTTGGTTTGTGAGGTCATCTTCAGTAGGTTTTCATTTGTGGTGGTTCTTGAGACTTGGGGTTGAAGGTGTGTACCTCTAGAGTGGTTTTGCACTTGCTTCAAAGACCAGTTTTTATGCTAATTTTTGGCTTGGTGTCATTTTAAACTAGAAACTCATATGTGAAGGTAGGCTCTTGGTTACAAATCTTCAGAGAGTTTTCTACTTGGAGCCTAGGTGGAAACCAGATTCTTAATTTTCCTGTGCTTGTGGGTGAGTTTTGTTTCTAGTCTGCCCTGTCCTGAGGATAGAGCTTGTCAGACGTTCTGGCTTGATAAGGAGCCTTACACCAGCTCCCCGGCTTGCCTCTCTTTCCATGAGGGCACTAACCAAAAAGCCTCAAGGCTTCCAAGACTGGCATAGGCATGGGGGTGCTTGGGACCATTTCTCTCTTTCTTTCCTGCAGTCTCAGCTATGCATCTAAAGGAGATGGTTTCATATATTATTCAGCATGTCCAGGTATTCTGTGGTTTGAGCACTTTCTCATTATTTAGTCTTTCGTATTGTCAGGAACAGCAATTATTTTCTATCTAACATGTGTGCTTACCTTCTTAAGTGTTTCTTGTATCATATGACAATGGAGAGCTGTTTAAGACTCTACTGAGACACATGACTGAAAGGTGGTTCATATATCCAAGAGGGAGAGAGTTACATACTTCCTAGGCTTTTGCAATATGTTTAGATATAGTTTGGTTTCAAAATGAATAACAAAAATCCGCACCCCCCCAAACTAAAGTCTGCCTGTTTTAAAATCCTGGAAGAGATAAGATAATCTACAGTGGTCATGCAGATCCAGTGATAAAAGAAAATAAAAATAAAAAATATAGGGGACTTCCCTGGTGGCACAGCGGTTAAGAATCCACCTGCCAATGCAGGGGACACGGGTTTAATCCCTGGTCCGGGAAGATCCCACATGCCGCGGAGCAACTAAGCCCGCGCGCCACAACTACAGAGCCTGTGCTCTAGAGCCCGCGAGCCACAACTACTGAGCCCATGCGCCACAACTACTGAAACCCGCGCGCCTAGAGCCTGTGCTCCGCAACAAGAGAAGCCACCACAATGAGAAGCCCGCGCACCGCAACAAAGAGTAGCTCCCCTCGCCCCAACTATAGAAAGCCCGCGCGCAGCAACGAAGAGCCAGCACGGCCAAAAAAAAAAAAAGAAAAGAGGTTAACATGGTAAATTTAAAATATAATTATTGATATTGATAAGATAAATTTGGACAACTGAAGAGACATAGCACCTTGAAAAGGAGCTTGGTTACATCAAACGTTTCCTGATTATGTTCAGTATGACTTAAAAGCACACCTTTTAAAAACCTTCACCCATTATGATTTACAATCTGCCTTTATTGCCTTCAATCTTCATAAAGATTATTTTATTATTGAAATATCAGTAGGATGCAGAGGAGAAGTCACAAAAAGCTGTGATCTTTGCTAAAAAGCTGTGTGTTCTTGCTAAGAACTTGCATGCCCACAAAGACACAGTTATGCTGCAGCAATATCTATACTGAGATATCGAACTTCTAATTTAAAATGTAGAGAAGAACGTCTACTACTTATGATGAATACTTTCCCTATGATAATATTTCAATAGAAAGCAAAATAGTAACAGCAAATACTAATTGTGGATAACAATGAATTTAGTAATACGTAGTGGACAAAACATTTTTTAAAAACTGTGGTAGCCACAATATCTCAATAAACATACTTAAATCTTTTTAGTATCAAATCCTCAGTAAGCTATGACTTCTACCAAAAACACGAGAGCATAACCAACATTGCTGACGGCCTTTTAAAAACGTGTTAATAATATTCCTATTTTGCTCACTGCTTTTCTTCACCTTTACAGATGACATTTTTCAAACTATAAAATGCGTTCTGCTGCAAACCTTCTTGCTTCAACAGTTCTCAGTTTTATAATAGTAAATCTACATTCTTTGCTACTGAGACCTCCACTATCTTTTGGTATGTGACTTTGAATGAGGCAGAGAACAAGCCATACGTTTAAAAATCAATACCTAACCTTATCAATATTCATTTTACTTTGTCAATACAAAATACGAAGGTGAAAGAGCAGTAAATAAGCTAAAGCACTGAAATAAATTCGGTGTTCCTGTCACAATTAATAAATGTTCAACCGATAACACTGCTGGCTAGTCTATAGCCTTTCTTAAATTATGCTTCAGTGTTATTGTTACAACAGGGTGAGTAAAATTTTCAATACACTAGCAGGTAAAGATGATCAGATTTTGGGTTATTAATTTCATAGGGAACTTTAAATCTTTAAAAATATTATTTATTATGGATACAGTATATAACTGTTTACCTTTAGCATCTTAAATTGTTGTATAAACACAGTTTGGGATTATAAAGTGCCTAATTATAGTTTTCTGATAAACTTTTGCTAAATCTTTTCTAAATCTGCTATTTGATGACATAATATTTCATATATAAATCAGAGGGGATCATCAAACAATATTCAGACTGTCAGCCTTTTAACTCTCATTCCTGATTTCAAATCAGAAAGTGTTACCTTCACCTGTCTTTTTCCAGCTTAGATTGAATGTTGACTAAAGGTAGAAGGAACTGTGAAAACACATCTCAATTCAATGTGTTTTTTAGGTCTATAAGGGCCTATAAAATGGCAAGAATAGTTTCTTGAAAATAATTCTACATGCTAACTCAACTTTGGACGCTTATAAAGATAAGATTCTTTGTTATGTGATTAACTATATTCCAGAGTTTGAAAACTATAATTTTTGGAGACAAGATGATCTAGGATTCATAAGCTTATTATCAAAGTGTATTTATGCAAAAGCATTTCTTACTTGAATTTGGAGAATAATCTTCACCTTAGAGTTGATTCATTTGTATTGGAAGATATTCTTTTTAAAACTAAGGATTTTTAAGTAACCTCATTCTCTTCCTCTTTGAGAGGAACGGTTATGCATGGATTGTAAAAATGCATCAAAAATGAGTAACCTAATCCTCCTACTCCAATACTATTTGATTAATTACAAAAATGCATTAAATTTCTATGAGTTATGTTCTGTTAGGTAAATAATCTAGTAATAGAATTGAAATCTTGAGTCTTAAGAGAATCACTGAAGTTTTGAAATACAACACTTGGAATATGCTGGTGTAAGCTTATGAATGTTTTAGGCTAAAGTTTAATGTTTATACCCATATGCTGTAAAAATGATTTCCTCTGATGCTACTGAGTTTCATCATCAAAATCACCCTGTAGAAATAATCACATTATGCTCTCCCCAACCATCATGCATTTTCCTTCTCACTTCACATATGTTCAGAGTGTTAGGACCTGACCCTGATAGTCTCTCTTCCTTATTGCGGGCTCTGAGGTGCTTTAGTCACATTCCTAAGATTGTTCTTGTACTATTTCTGCCACCAGTGTTTGAATCATTGAAAGATAAGAGAATTCAGGGGACCATTCAACTGGAATGGGAATATTAAAGAATCCTATACTTGCCTTATGAAAGATTTGAGGAACTTATGACATGTATTTGATCTAAAAGTAGCTATATGTTCCTGTATAAAGAGATGTATTACAAGTGTTGCAATGAAAGTTCTGTATTTCTACACAGCAAATTTAGATAAATCTTTTATGGCACTTAAGATACATAATAGTCTATATAAATATAAATAAATTATATAATAGTCTATTTATATATAAATAAAGATATATATATAATTGCATAAGACATGGAATAAGACGGTCTTTACATATATATTCTTACAGAAAGGCCATATGTATGTTATGAAAAGATCATGAGTTTAGGTGTCATGCAGACATTGGCTTGAATCCTCCCTCTGCCCTTCAATCATTCTGCCTTCTTAGGTAGCTAAGAAGACCCTAACACATGTCTGAATCTTCATTTTATGGTGTAAAGTGAATGATTGTAACACCTAAGTCATCAAGTTGTTGCAAAGATAAAATAAGGTTTTGGTACATGGTAGGTACCCAGTAAGTGGTAAATATTATTCTACATGAACACAAACACATTCTGCACACAGGTATTTCCTACTTCCAAATTCTGAAAATTCAACAAAGTTAGAGGATGAAGATCAGATATCACACTTGTAACTACACTTATAACTACAGTTCATAATTTAGCCCTTTATGTGGATCGAACAACTGTATGTGGGTGCCCCAATTTTAAGTTATTCTTTAATTTTTTAGTGCTGAACTATGGGATAGGTCTACTGAATACAGAATTTAAGCTTCACCTCTTTTACTTCCTTTGAAATCATCATGTCAAGATATCTGTCTATTCATATCTGTTATCTATACCTGTATTTTCCCCTTCTCACTGCTTACTCTCCTGTTGAATCTGAATCTTATTTTCATATTCTATAATTAATCTTGGAAAAAATAACTCTTCCTATAAAAGAATTCCTAAATGAAGCTGAGAAAGACAGTTTATAAATATGAATGGTTAAGGACCCCAAGCAATAGGCCACTACTGTAATAATAACTTTGTAATTGATCAAGGATCTACGTGGAAAGCATTTTCTCATAGTCAGTTTGCTGAATTACAAACCCATACAGTTAATTGTTGTTTGTTCCTGTGCGTGTGTCCACATTTAAGGCCTAGTCGGCTCCCTTATCACAGGTTTTTATCTCTGCTTCCCGCACCACTGCTCTTGCACGAGATCTTTTTTTTTCTATTTAACATCTTTATTGGAGTATAACTGCTTTACAATTTTGTGTTAGTTTCTGCTGTATAACAAAGTGAATCAGCTATATGTATACATATATCCCCATATCTCCTCCCTCTTGCGTCTCCCTCCCACCCTCCCTAACCCACCCCTCTAGGTGGTCACAAAGCACCAAGCTGATCTCCCTGTGCTATGCGGCTGCTTCCCACTAGCTATCTGTTTTACATTTGGTAGTGTGTATATGTCCATGCCACTCTCTCACATCGTCCCACCTTACCCTTCCCCCTCCCCGTGTTCTCAAGTCCATTCTCTACGTCTGCGTCTTTATTCCTGTCCTGCCCCTAGGTTCTTCAGAACCATTTTGTTTTTTTTAGATTCCATATGTATGTGTTAGCATACAGTATTTGTTTTTCTCTTTCTGACTTACTTCACTCTGTATGAAAGACTCTAGGTCCATCCACCTCACCAGAAATAACTCAATTTCGTTTCTTTTTATGGCTGAGTAATATTCCATTGTTTATATGTGCCACATTTTTATCCATTCATCTGTCGATGGACACTTAGGTTGCTTCCATGTCCTGGCTATCATAAACAGAGCTGCAATGAACACTGTGGTACATGACTCTTTTTGAATTATGGTTTTCTCAGGGTATATTGCACGAGATCTTGCAATACATATTAATCTTATTCTTATCCTTCCCTACCGAGCTCAGGTCTTTGCCTCTCCAGGAAGGCTTCCTGTCCCCTTTGGTCTAGTGACTTCTCTCAGCTCAAAAATTGTGGTTTTCCCTATACCACACTCATTAGAATGACATGGTTTTTGAGGTGGAAATGATGAGAGATTTTTTATTCTAATGTTAACTTGTCTAAGCAAGGAAAGACGAAATCAAAGATCTCTGCAGAGCTGGGTGTAGAAACCAGACTGCCACATTCATGACCACGCTGGCATCTACTACCACATGGGCCTTGTGTTTTGAGGCTGCTTCAATACTTGTGAATTCATTACTATTAATTTCCTCTGGGGTTATTCACCTTTTCATCAATTTATGCCTTGTTTTTCCAACAAGTCTGTAACTTTCTTGAGGCCAAAGACACAGCCTTTGAAGTATCTGTATCCTGTAATATCTCACAGTTTTGCAGGTGTGTAGGAAATACTTTAGTGATTGGTGGCCTGAAAAACCTACACAAGGAACACACAATACATCCTGACACCAAAGGCAAATGATTTGCTTTACTGATTTCTTGTAACTGTGCTTCTTCCTCAGTGCAAGTGATTAAGGGTTATCTGTATTTTACTCTTGATGATTTATGAACTTTATATGTGTGTTTTGCCCCAAGCCCTTTTTCTTTTACCTGCTGTAGTAGGTCCAGGCAAAGGTGCAGCTTTTCTTCTCCGTTTGATGTCTCCAGTGCATAGGGATCCTAAATGCATGCTTGTTTGCCTACAAGTAATTATCAGAAAAAACTATTAACAAAGGAGGGAAAAAAATGACACATAAATACACAGCTTGTATAATCTGAACCTAAATCAAAACATTCTCAACAAAGATGGAGCAGCCTAGTAAAACCACCAATCTTGTTTATATCGAAACATAATTACGTTTGTTGACAAGCGTTCAGCAGCTAAATGCGCCATCATAAATTGTTACTGGAATGAATAATATAAAAGGAATGCTTTTTAATTTTCAAAACTGGCAATCTTTCTGGCTCAACATAAAATCAAGCACTGTTGCTTCTGACAGGAAAATAGCTAAGATTAATTATCTAAAGAGATCACAATATTGTTGCTAGGTTATCAATTGGTTACTAATGCTTTACTGTCAGAACAACATTTATTACATGAAAAGTATGATCAATTTCTTTTAGGATATTATGTGGCAGTGAATTCTCTTAAAACATTTTAAATAGAAGGAAATAGTGATGTTCTTCCTTATAATTCACATGATCAGAATTCTGTAGTTAATTATTTATTAGCTAGGCGAGGAAAAAATTTGAATGCATTAATGCTGATATTGATACTAGACGAGCTAACATGATATTGGATTACCTTTGTAAAGACATGATGTATAAGAACTAAGAAGCAGACCTTCTGCTATTCTTGGAACTAGTCAGAATTAGACTGTTCTGTCTAACATGGACTCCTAAATTTACGAGTTTTGGAAAAATTAGAAATGGCTCAATTGGAAATCAAGACAAACTAATAAGATGGAAAAGATGTAAAAGTCTTCAAGATTTTCAAGCTATAGAGGACTCTTATGTTCATGTCCTGGATTATAATCCCCGACATGGGGCTGGGATAGTATCTGGGGATCATGAAGCAGAAATAAATAAAGCATGTTTACTAGAAAACATGACTTTTTAGTAATTCAGAGAGATATGTGGTAGTATACTGAAGTTTTATAGGGCCCAATTAGAAAACAACCAGATTATTAGAGAAAAATGTAAAAGGAAGAAACTAATTCTAATTAATTAATTAAATTCTAATTAATTAAACTAATTCTAAAACTAATTAAAACTCAAAATATATACTTCCACACTTATACCCAGGTGTTTAAATATAATGAAGAATTGGAGTTGGGGAGTGAAATTACTTTAAATACAGATTCTATCTATAATGTACAAAGTAAAGTACAATCAATGAGCTGGCTAATCCAAGGGGTATATACAACCAAAGAAGCATACTGTGAAAATCTATCAATATAGGTAGAAGCAAACGGGTATTTATCTAGTTTTCTCTTCCCTTTGTATTGAGTGCATAATGATTCTCTTTTATAAATATTTATAATTATTAAAATATTTTAAAAAATTAGTTCATTCAATTAATGATTAACTTTGCAGAAATACATACACACACATGTCAAAATGTTTACTAGTATGTATAACTATAACATTTTTATTGGATTTTAAAGTGTGGTTTTGGCTCATAATACCAAGAAAAAATAAATGGCTATATTTATTTTATATTTTATTTTATATATTATATATATATTTATTTTATAAATATATTTATATTTATTTTATATTTATATATTTATATTTATCTATTTTTAAAGCTATATCAAAATTTAAAAAAATTAAAAAGTCACATCCTTTTTATAAAAAATTAATGAATTCACTTATTCAGCAAGCAATTATTAGTATCTACTGCTGACTTAGCATACGACTCCATAGTGATGGTGAAAATGAGGAAAAAGGAAGTGGAAGGTAACCAACGAAATGGAAAGTTCAGTTCTTATTATTGGAAGAGTTTTAAGTCTGAGTGGGGAGATTAAGTCAAAATATATGAAATGATTAGTGGCAGGCACAATGAACTTTCTTAATATTACTAGAGATTATGATATTTAGTCCTTATAACAATTCTAAGCGTTTACTGAATATACCTTTTTTCTTTGTAGGGAAAAATCGGTGCTTCAATGGAAAACTATAGAGTACACCTTTCTACTCACCTGATTCTGATTCTATGCGAGCTATTTTACAACTCTAAGTTATAGATAACTGAAAGCAATGGAAAATAACTCCTGTCTGCAGTAATGCGAATGAGTTCTGTCCTGAGGAAGGACAATCCTCCCCGCTGTGGAAAAGCTGGTTTGCACCCATCGGTACATTCATTCAATCTTCCTTACTCCATATACATTTGTGCTTCTTTCTTTTCTCCTTTGAACCCATTATAACATCTGCCTGGTTCCCTCATTAATCAATGAGTTAAAATCTCAAATGCATATTCATTTGATATCTGTAAAAGAGACATGATTTTACCTATTTGTACAACATTATCCTCACACATCTCCGATCCCTCTTGAAACCTCCCCCCTAGAAAAAAGACTGGAGTAGTTTACCTTCCGCAGAGCATGTACCAGACAGGCGCGGCTATCAGGACTAGCCGAGGACGAGGGGAAAGTAACACTCTGGAAATGGGAATAAAGTGGGAATCTGAATTCTGGAGTGTGGCCCTTCTGTTATGGGTGAAAACCAACCCATGGACTATCTACTTCTTATACTCTTGTTAAAACATAATAAATACTCTTAGATTAAGCCATTGCTGGTCAGGTTTTCTATACCTGTGGCTGAAAGTATTTCTAAATGATAAAGAGTTTGTTCTGTTCAGAGAATTTTGAGTAGTTCAGGATGTCTGGGTAGCAGTGTTTACAGAAGGAACTATATAATATGGCGGAAGAAGAACGCTGGGGCTAGACCATGGGCCATATGTGCCACATTTGCCCCGTGAAGGTGTTTGGATTTTATAGCTGCTGTGGGGTCATTAAAGATCATTTAGCAGAAGCAAGCTGGCCAGATTCATGGGATGCTGATGAGCTGGGGTTGGGAGGGTAACCAGGTTTGTGAGTAGTCCAGACACACAGTTCCTCCCAGGTTATCAGTCTCTGTTATAATTAAGAATAACATCATGCCACACAATGAAACTTCTTCTGAAGAAATACCTTTTTAGAAATCATTAGAAGAGTACACAGTAGCTGTTCATTGTGACTATTAAGATGGCTAGTTTCTACTTACACTGTTCTTGCACTAGTTGTATGTAACCGGGGTCTTCTAATTGCTTGAAAAACCATTCTCCCAAGTCCATATCGCCTTTAAAAATTTATTATATTTTTTACACTGTTCAAATTTATTAGGAAGGCCTGTTTACAAAGAGGGTGAAAAACAAATTCCAAGAACAACTCCCTCTTCTAAGCCTTTTTCTCATCTGCTGGACCCCAAATTCCCTTTTGGGTATCTGTCCAGAACGAGTGGAACAGCACATTTTCCTTCAACTCCCCTCCCCCACCCCCAATGTAGCTACATAAAGGAAAAGAGACAAACATTCAAGGAGAATAAAAAAGTTAATAAAGTCAGTACACTGAACCCAAAGACCTGAGCCATAAGAAAAACAGCGAGCTGTATTTCAGTAATTCTATCAAGAATTGACTACCTGCTACAGCACATTGAGAGATCGGGATTATTGATCAGTAAGATTACTCATTTAAGCCTGCCCTCCCCCCTTTCCTTCAGACAGGTGCAACGGAGTTACTACAAATAACACTAAGCAATGTCTACTCCGTTATTTAGTTGTCACTCTTAATGCAAAACAGAGCAGTTATTTTTTTAATTTAAAATCAATGAACGTCTCAAAGGCAGCCTAGTTGCTTGAGCCTAAATGAGTCATTTGTCTTTGCAAAGCAGAACACGTGGATTATTATTCAAGGTGATGGCTGGCAATTTTTGGTTTTTGTTTGTTTTCTTTTTGCTGTGGTGTTTTGAAGAATGACCATACGTTGTCCTATGAACAGACCCAAAGTTGTTAAAAAATGTTAAGGTCCTTTTGTAAGGCACTGTTAGGAAATTACCCATCAGCCCTAGTATATTTGTGTCAGTCAGTGAGAGGCTTTGCTTGGGTGGAAAAGAGGGGAGAAAAGTCAGAACCTGGTAACTTTATAACTACTAACACCTTAAAATACTAGGGGTAAACACACACATATCTTTAAGTGGAAAGGATAAAGAAATAATTTTTTTTTGTTATGGATTTAATAAGCAGTGTCAGCTATGATTTGAAACACTGTTTCCCATTGTACTCATTCTGAAAATTTTCCTATTAAATATTAGAAAGCAGAGCTCAAAGGGAAATCTTCGTTTTGTTCTGCTTTTGAGCCAGACTTCACTTGGTTATCCCGTCATCCTTTTAAATGGGGTGGTGACGGGAAAGTGGGCATTTCATCCAGAGGAAAAAAAAAGTAAAAAACAAACAGATAAAAAAAATCCCAAAAAACCCCACAAAGCAGAGACAAAAAATACTAGGGAGGACCGCCTTGCGTGAGAACCTGTCTTTTGACAAGGGCTGACAAGGTCTGAAGCAGGCGGTGTCAAACACAATAATATTAAAGAGAAGACAAGAGGAACTTGTCTCTTCATTGTATGCGCATTTGGCTTTTCAGAGAATTAGGCCTACTGAAAGCTGCCCCCTGGATAAGATGTGTTCCCGAGCAGCCTCGGACAAGCTGCAGAGAAGAGACAAACAGATGTGACTATGGGCCCTGGCATTTGGCAAGAACGCTCACTGTCAGTTAGAAAAATATAAGCCTGGACAGGGTATCAGCTGCACAGAAATGAAGTGGGTCTGTGGTGTCACTGGAGGAGCAATCGGTGCAAATCCAGCCCTATGTGAACTTTCCCTTCTAGATCCAAATCACCCTCTCTTCCCCTTTATTCCGTGTCAATATGTCTCAACATATTAACTGAACAAGTAAACATCAGTATCTAGCACTTTTCCTTCTGTGCCAATATGCACATATCAAGTACTGTTGAGCATAAATATTTCTTAACTACCAGGATCGCATTAAATCCTTGGTTTTTTTTTTAAACATTTATTTATTTACTTATTTTTGGCTGTGTTGGGTCTTCATTGCTGCGCACGGGCTTTCTCTAGTTGCGGCGTGCGTGGGCTTCTCATTGCGGTGGCTTCTCTTGTTGCGGAGCACAGGCTCTAGGTGCACGGGCTTCAGTAGTTGTGGCACGCGGGCTCAGTAGTTGTGGCTCGCGGGCTCTAGAGCGCAGGCTCAGTAGTTGTGGTGCATGGGCTTAGTTGCTCCGCGGCATGTGGGATCTTCCCGGACCAGGGCTCGAACCCGTGTCCCCTGCATTGGCAGGCGGATTCTTAACCACTGTGCCAGCAGGGAAGCCCTAAATCCTTGTTTTTAATGATGTTTTCTTTCAAAGCCCCTTCTTGTGCATGAAAAACCTTTTGCATTTGGTATTGTTTGTTCACACGCTGATCAGTTGTTGGTTCTGGCGCCTTCTTTCTCTTGTGGCTTTGGTCATGTGGCATCATGTTCTGTCTCAAGCCCATTTCCCCTCGCTTGGGAACAATCCTGACATCAGCAATGGGTAGTTTAAGTTATAACTCAGTGCGCTGAATGCAGTACTTGTGTCCCAGGATTTGGACCCTTGCTTTACTTTGGACATATCCTATCTCGTTATAAACCTTCTGATATCTTAGTTCTTTTAGATTTAGGTCACTGCCTGGACTTCCCCAGATGCTAAAATGCCTCTGGTGACTGGATCTGTCTCTAACGCTGCAGGCTGACTTTCTCCAAGCATCAGCTGCTCCTGGCCCCCATTCCTGTCACCGCCTACCTGCTGGGGCGGTTCTTTACTCTGCGGTTCGATAACCTCCGATTACCTGTTGTCTGAGGCTCCACCCCTTGGATACCGTGATCTGCCTGCCAGGGTGCCGTTCCCCTCAACAGCTTCAGAAGGGTCTGTCCTGTCAATGCCTCTTCCACCTTGTCTGAGAGTTCAAGTCCAGACCTACTTCTTCCCAATCTGCTTTATCCTGCTACATACAGGTATCTGGTGGCTGCTGCCAGAACTAATGTTTCCTGTGTGTTTCCTCTGTGCCAGGTTATATGCCAATAAGCACGTCCCCCATGGAGCTCCCAGCGAGTGTGAGGGGCAGCTGTGTGTCAGGAGGCTCTCGGGGAGCTCAGGGACCAGAGTCACTGCCCCAGCAGCCAAGGACTCTGCAGGGTCCTCAGAGCAGAGCCACTTGGCTGAACTGTAGTGAGCAAGGGGGTGACACGGGGGAGACGGTGGGAGGCTTCAGGTGGTCTGGGAACCTTACGAAAGCATGTGCAAAATGTGCGTATGCATACTTTTTTAGCAAGAAGGTCCATGATTCCTATCTGATTCTGAACCATTAACAGAGACATTAACACCAAACATTATAGACTGATACCAAACTAGTATTCATAATCTAAAATACCTATCTTAAATATTTCTATGGAATATTTAAAATATTCTCTACACATAGACCACCTTTTCTATTTACAGTATCACAAACAATAGAATTTAATAGTGTAAGTTTTAAAAAAAAAAGCCTCCTCCAAATATCTACACTTATCCTATGTTCTACCTAAAAAGCGACCCCCTTCATTCTTCCGTCTCCTCACCCTGCTTTACTTTTCTTCATAGTAACTAAACTAATATTTCCAAATTATAGACCATGCATATGTATTTGTTGAAAGGTATGGAAACTATGCAACGAAAGACTGGTGACGATTATCTCCAGTGTGATGGCATTTGGTGGGAATTTTCTTCTTTATGCCTCTCCTTAATATTGGACTTTATTTTTACAATGAGCATGGGACAAAAAAAAAAAAAAAAACAAACCAAAAAAACAACAAATTATAACTAGATGAATTAGAAAACAGCAAACAAGACGATTAATAAATGTAAGTAGTTTCTGCAGCTGGGGGTATTTCTTTGTCAAAGACATGGTGGAACTTTTCCCACTGTGGAAACTGAGGTGTTAGATGAAACTTTAGGTTCTGTTGGCCTGATCTGCCTGAGTCTCCGACAGAACTTCTTTCCTCTGACGCTGCCATTTCTGTTTTCCCAACTAATTCTCTGAAAAGGCCAACTTACACCATATTTGTCAATGTTTGAGAAGGATTTTAACCAATCTTTGGCATGCTACTTAAACTCCCTTTGCCTCAATTTCCTTACCTTCAAGAATTGGGATTAGATTAGTATTTACCTCAAAGGTTTTTTGAAGATTTTATTTAAAGATCACTGGTGTAAAACATTTGGTACAGTGCCTGCCCACACTAAGCAACTGGTAACTGTTAGCTAATAAATTTACTATTATTGCCATCTCCACTTTACAGATAAGAAGCCCAGGGCACAGAGAAGTGAAGTAATTTACCCAGGATCACACAGTACAGGGGACACAATGGTATAACACAACCAGAAGAATGCCTAGTGTAGAGTGTCAGGAAACAGCCACGAAATAAACACATGACGGTATAAACTCATCACATCTCAACACTATCAATATGCTATAATAAGGATATAAATTAGGGTCATTTCTAAATAACAAGTAGGAAGTTTTTTGATAGTTAATAGGAAAGTTAAATTCTTCCTTAACGTTTGATTCTGCTGGCTTTAAAGGTGTCATAGCACATAAGAATAAAGCACTCATTTTCATTTCAAAAACTCATTAAAAACCCACAAGCCTCCTGTGAGTCTGAAACCCACTGACTTTCTCAGATCAGCCCACTGCCACAGATTTTTCTCTTGGCCACCACTCGGTACTTCCCACTTCAAAGCTGACTTGCTTCTCCACCGGTGTGTTCCATGCTTTATCTAAAGCCCCGAGGGTCTGTGCCTGCCTCCCATATTTGTTTAATTCCTTCTGATTTTGTTTTAAGGAATTGTCAGTCGCCAAGTCCATGCATACATGCTAACACACGAGCAGTGTGTTCTACCCACTAGAAAAAGCTTCCTTGCTGTGTTTCCTAATTCCGCCATCTTTGAGAGCCTGCCCTTTCTCCCTTCAAAGTTCTCCCAGCGCATTTAGATGTAAATGTTCTTTCTTTTCTTCAAACTTTACTAAGCTCATTATCTTTCCAAGTGCCTTTTCTTTATATTTCTTACCAATCTGTGCATATCTCTGTCATTAAACTTGTCCTACTGTATTGTCCTCAAGTTGCTGTCAGATTAGAGTGGATTGTCAGTTAAATATATGCTGGAAACAATTTGAGGCCAAGCACCATGTCTAATTCACAGAAGCTAGTTGTGCCTCTCATCTATGAGCAAAACAGTAAATATTTATTGAACTAAAACAAGTCAAACTACGGTAACAACTGTTGCCTCCACGTTCCACTTGGCAATCAATCATGCATTTTCTAGGATAACGCTTTCTTGAACTGTTATTTAAATTCACTCAAAAATACTCATTTAACAATTAACAAAACTTGACTATGAATCATGTATTTTACTAGACGCTAAACGAAACACAAAGAAGAATAAGAGCTCCTACCATTGAGGGGCTCATGGCCTAACGCAGGAGACACACATGAATGAGAAATTACTATACGATGTAATAAATCCACACAGTTATAGCAGCAGGCCACCGCTTTGTGGAAATGGATGAAAAATTCATTTCGCCTGAGTTCAAATTTTGATATTGTCTCTCCAGGCAGAATCTAAGATATTTGAGGCATCTTGGAGTATTCTTTTATTCTTCACACCATAGTACCTAGGAAAAATAGGCACTTAGTAAACTGATATTGACTTAATTTACTTGATTCCTAGCTATAACTATACATTTCTGGAATCTGATTATCATTGATATTCAGTATAGAGTTTCAACAATAAGTTTATTCTAATTTCCTTAAAAAATGATAAAGCTAGTATTGACTCTTAGGAGACATAAAAAATTACTCAAAATAAATATGATTCTTTTGGATATCTCTATTAAATGCAAGAAGATATGTGTCTACATTTAAAAAATTGGGATGTTGGTCCTGATAACATCTTGTATCTTACATAAAAGAACCATCAGATCAGACTACAGATGCATATATAATCCCACATTCTCTCTCTGATCAGACACTATGAAATGTTTCCCAGGATGGTATTTGGTATTGTTGCCATTTATAACTATTAATAAAATTATGGTATTCCTAATATTCTTAACTTTTTAAAGTGAAGTCCATGCATTATTCATTTTCATATCCACTTCATTCAGTGCAGTATATAATATTTGAATATATTTGTCGAATTGACTTTTTACATATTGTCCTATTTGATAATTTCTGACTCTAAACCCAGCTTTAAATTCAGTAGCATTTTGGAACAAAAGTGCTGAGTTTCTCTCCTTTACCAGCTTCAGGGAATAATGGGGTTAAAAGGGCAGGACAGAAAATATATTTTATTATCTTAAAAAATTATTTTGAATACATGTTGGTTTCTTAAGTCTTAGAATTTATTATCTAAATTACCAGGAACATCCAAGCTTATTGACTGTCAGCTATATATGGGGTATTATGCTAAACATTTTCACATACTGCCTTGTTTAATCCTCACAAAAACCCAGGTCTGAGGAACCTGAGGTCCAGAGAAACTGATACTTGTCAAAGATCACATAAACAGAATGTAAAGTTCTCATATTTGAACCAAGGAACACTTGCCTCGAAAGAATCATTTTTCCCCTATACCATAGTACCTCATTCAACTTAGTTATTATACTCCATTTAATAAACATCTACTGAAAATGTAATGCATGCCATGCCCTATGCCATAAAACAGGATCGAGAAATAAAAAAGATATGGCTTTCATCTGGTAGGGGTTAAAGTTATGTGGGAAAATGATTTCAACTCAATATTCAAAGAGAATTCCAAGCAGGTATGTAAGGCATTCTAGTCCCCTAGCTGAGAGAACACATCTGAAGAGGCACAAATGCCCTGAGGTGCACACATGACACGCTGTATCTGGGGCTCTGTAAGCAATTCAATATGGTGGGAGCTGGACCCTATAAAGGAGTGGGAGGAGAGGACATCCCCTTGTAGCATCAAGTGTTAAGAAATTCAATGAATCTGTCCATTCACAATTATTTTAAATTCTCTAGAAAAAAAAGAATGAAGCTGCCTGTTTGACTGAATTAACCAGTTTGTCAACTACATTGATGATTAAATTCAATGGAAAAATGCCTGACCATAATTGTTTGTAGATATAATTCTGGATTTCATTGCAGCTGTAGTCAGAAATTTACTGCTCTAATGAAGAGATGGAATCAAATGTAGATCCATTTCCAAGGCAGCTCTTGAAGTTGAGAGGTTTTGCTCATTCAATAGAGTCTACAATTCACTCGCATGACTGAGTTGGCAGATACAGGCTTAAGACTGAGCTCAGCTTTGACTTCTGTAAAGTGTCCATGACTTTGCTTGTTGAGAGGGGACTTAAAGTGATGTCATAATTCTATATGCTGTAATGGGCATCTGCTGAGTATGAATACTGAAAAGCAAAGGAAAATATGGTTGCCACTTTTATCTCCATAATGAGGAGGTAATAAAAACTGGTTATTTTAATAACGGGCCAGAATGTCTTAAACTTCTGAACGATGTAAGGAGTTACTTCTACTTTAGAATATGTCAGACAGCATTACCATTTAATATAAACTTACTTGAATTTAGGTTAAATTATTGCTTATTGATGGAATTCAGTTGGGATGCTATGACCCAGTTAAAATGCCACCTCCTTTATGCAGCCTCTTCTGATTGCCATTGCCAGAATAATTTCTCACTCCTTGGAGAAAACAATGTTTTCTACCTTAAACTAAAGCTATATATGTACATGAACTAATCCTCTAACCAGACTGTATATTCCTTGAAGGCAGTTGGGTCCATATCTGTTTTATTTTTTAAAGTAAATTTCCCTTGGCTCTTACAAGCCTTGCCAATTTAGGTACTTAGTAAATAGTTGTTGAATGAAATTTAACAAGGCACGCCAGAGTTTTTAGAGTAACTTGTCTTTATGATAATCAGTATTTTTATTGAGGTTCCAATTTCTATAATAAGGAAATGTTTACTTATGGAAATAGAAAACCACAAGACTTATTTGGTTCATATCTTGGGCTTCGGGATATAAATATCTGCAAAATAAAGCTTTTACATGTAAACCAGCTTTTAAAGTATATGCAGGTACCTTGATGGTAAAGTGTTTCCCTTTCTACGTAATTTTGCATTTCACTAAGTGTAACTTTGTGAAAGGAATGCCTTCAGTTACTCCTCTTCCATGATAGCTTTTGGCAGATGAATGAACATCACGTACATAAAATTTCTGCAGACTTGTTAGTAAATGTTTGCTAGACTGTGAAATATACTGTAATAGCTAGGTAAGGTAACAGGAAGCTTGTGATGACTACAGGAACACTAATATTCAATAATTAGGAGGAAGAGTACTTCAGGATTCTCCTCATTCAATCCAATTGAAACACTTGCAAAGCTGGAGTGCCTTAGCTTATATTCAGGATTAGTTTTGCCATCAAGATCTTAGAACCAAACATCCTTTATAATTTTGGTAAACCAGGTCTATTACTCTCTGTATCTGGGAGGTCTATTGCCTTTAAATGTCCATGAAGAAACAGTATACAGAAATTAAATGTCAAATATAAACTCTTTCCTCTTTTTTCATTTACATAATGAATTTCTTTGGAAAACCATGGAAGCCTCTACATTTTTTAATTTTCAGAAAACAAATGCCAAATGATCAAATAAAAATCATATTAGCTGCAATCAGTCAAAATGTCACTTTATTTTTGCTAAGTAATGTATAAGTAATCTAAATAACGTTTAAAAATTACTATTTCAGAAGAGTTAATGGTTTTTCTTTACTAGATTTGAGAAAACGGTCAAGTTAATTTTTATACTCCTTAGAACTAAGACTTGGAAAATAAAAAGGACACTGCTGTATAAATTATCTACCATTTGACCTGGGAAAGTTATTTAACTCCTCTCTCTGTTTCCTCATATGTAAAATGAGGATAATAAGAATCTCTACCTCATAGGGTAATTTTGGAAATTAAATGAGTTAAAATAAAATACAGTTTTCCCTCAGTATCCGCAAGTTCTGCATCTGTGGATTCAACCAACCTTGGATCAAAAATATTTGGAAAAAAAAAATTCTAGAAAGTCCCCAAAAGCAAAACCTGAATTTTCTGTGTGCCAGCAACTACTTACATAGCACTTACATTGTATTGGGTATTATAAGTAATCTACAGATGATTTAAAGTATAAGGGAGGATATGTGTAGGTTATATACAAATACTATACCATTTTATATATGGGAATATACCATTTTATATATGGGAATTGAGCATTTGTGGATTTTGGTATTCATGGGGGAGGGGGTCTTAGAACCAATCCCCTGTGGATATTGAGGTACTACTACACATCATTAACACAGTAAATTTTATGGTACTAACTATTATATGAACTGGTATATAGTGTTCAAGGCAAAGAGTAATTGGAGATGATGCTGGAATAGTAAGAGCAGTAAGACCAAGAAAGGCCTTGCAAACCATGTTTAGGACTTGATCCTAAGGGCAATGGGAAGCCATTAAGAATTTTTAAGAACACTCAAATACATATGGGATTTCCAAATGCCATTCTGGCTGGGCTGTGGGGAATGAATGAAGGGGACACGAGTGAGAGACTGAAAGGAGTAAAGGATAGTGCCTAGGGTTTCCTGACCAGGATATCAAATCCTGGTTCCACACATATCACCTGGCCCAGTGCCTTTTATTCACTTGGCACAAAAAGTCCTTAAAGGTGTGTGGAAATTGTGCACAAACATCATTTTTTTCTTAATATTTATTTATTTAATACTTATTTTGGCTGCGCCAGGTCTTAGTTGTGGCATGCGGGATCTTTTAGTTGCGGCAGGCAGCCTTTTTAGTTGCAGCATGTTCACTCTTAGTTGTGGCATGCATGTGGGATCTAGTTCTCTGACCAGGGATCGAACCTGGGCCCCCTGCACTGGGAGCATGGAGTCTTACCCAGTGGACCACCAGGGAAGTCCCTGAACATCATTTTTCAAAAGAAACATAAGCAATATCATACTAAAAGACTAGAAAACCATGACATGCTCATTGTATCAGTAGAGAAATGTAAACCTGACCACTTACTCTAATCACTTATTTTGCCACTTAAATATAGGCATGTTATGTAGAAGTCCTGGATTCCTGTAATTCTAAAAAAAAGTCATAACTAGAGTATTCTGAGAACATGGTGGCAGTGACACTGTGGTTTTTGAATCCACATAATAACATGTAGGATAACCCAAAACGCTTGGACAACAATTACTAGCCAGAGAGATGACAGCATTCAGAAAATAACAGAAATAAAAGGGGAAAAAAAATTACTTCAGAAATGAAACTGAACTAGGACACAAGAGTAAATAAATATGATGAAGAAGTAGAAGATAAGAACATAATGAAAAATGGAAAATGCAAAGGATAAAAATGTTAAAAATAAAAAAGATTTGAGAGAAAGTGATAGCTACAGAAGATAGGCAAGGAGATCCAATATATGTATGATAGAAAATGTTGAAACAAAACCAAAGCAATGAAACAAAATAAAAATGAAAAATTATAATTGGAGAAAATCTTGAAATTTATTTTAAAAGTAATAAAACTACCACTGAAAGAGCCTACTTCATCCTTAGGAAAAACACATAGAATGACCAACATCAGCATATAGTCTAGTCAGACCCTTGGGTTTTAAAGAAAAGAAAAACATATACTGAGCATCTGGGCAACACCAAATCACTTATATGTGAGAGAAAAATCAGACTGTATCACACACAAAACAACATTTTACATAGACAATGGACTAACATATTTGAAACAGTTAAGGAAAGAAAATATGAGCCATGGATTGTATATCTGGCCAAAGTGACCTTTAAATATACAGGGTCTGGACAAACCATTAATAATATGCAGGGACTCAGGGAATATTGTTCCCATGAGACCTGCCGGAGGAACCAACCAGAGAATAAACCTCAGACAACAGAAAGAACAGAGACGCACTGACTTCAGATAAGACAGGGATCATTAAAAACATATTTATTCATAGAATTAAAACTAAATGAACTGAATTAAAACTAAAACTAGAACTGAAACTAAGGAGACGGTATAGTATCGAATGGCTATATGCTTCAGTATTGAATGGCTATATGCTTCAGCACTGAATGGCTATATGACTAGACTAAGGAGACAGTATAGTATTGAATGGCTATATGATTCAGACTGTAATACTACAGTGTAGTATTGAATGGCTATATGCTTCAGACTATATGTATGCTACACACATACGTATAGTACAACTACCTAAAAATGGAAAGAAATGAAAGCTATATAGGAAAAATAGAATAAATTTGCTGACCGTCCTGTAGGTATTAGCAGAGAAATAATTAACTTCAAAACAAATGTGTGGGAGAGGGATGAGAAGGGCAAAGAGGTTCCTAGCTTATTTCAATACTGCTCAGAGCAGAGAACCAACTGCAAATAGCCCCCCACCCTCAAAAGGGAAAGGGGACTAAGGCTGTTATATAAAAGTATTAAAATAAAGGTAATTATTACAAAAAATAAGTCTTCCTAAAAATCAAACGGTATACTAGAGTGAGAGTGAGAGAAAAAGAAATGGAAAAATAGGGAGAGAAAGATATATCTGCTTATCTTAAAAATAGAAAAAAAAAAGCCAATGGAAGGGTAAACCATAAACAAAACAAAACAAAGCAATAGCTACCTATATGACGGGGGGAGGGGAACAAGTGGTGAGGACTGAATAGAAGTTAGACTTCTTTGAAAGTAATTTCTCGAGGAGATTTGATTGTGGAAACTGTAACTATTTTTATATTATTATAAAACAAATAAAATTTTAAAAAGCAGTCTCTGAAAACTAAAATGAAACTAATGAACCTGACTATGGATTAGTATATCTATACACAGAAACTATTTCAGGTGACTTTAAAACACAGGAATTTGTGCATTCCTTGTGAAATACAGACGAAGTACAAAAAGACTAGAAAAAGGGAAAAACTTAAACTATTTTCAGTAATTATTTGATCAGTGGTCACGACGGTATGGTGATTCTGAGACTATTGTGTATGTATGGTGGGATCAATAAAATGGACAATTATTATGCTGTCACCAGAGGTAATATTTTTTATGTTGAAAAAAGACAGATGAAAGCCAATGATGGAAAATACAAAAACAATGAAGTCTCGAATTTGAACTGGAACTATCAGTATGAGCTAATTTGTTAAAAAAAAAAAGTCTAAGTATTTCGCTAAAAAGGCCTCGAAATAATGACACCCCTAATATGCGGATTGTGGGTTCTAAAATTATTTCTCAGTAAACGAATCAGCACTTCTTAAAGAAATGGCTGATTCTTGGTCTAGGCCAGAAAAGGTCCAAGGTAGCCTTGGAAATATAAACATACCAGAAAGCAAGGAAGAAAGCAAAGTCTCGTAGCAAGGAAACAGACTCAGGAACCCATTTAAATAATCTCCCATTGCCCAAAGATGGGCCAATTTTAACACCAATTAGGATGATAACAAATGGATTGAAACACATGGGATCTGTTTAAATCAATGAGTTAAAAAAAAAATAGAATAAAATTTCACCAGTCACCTCCGGAAAGTGTAAGGAATCAATTAATTTTGAAAACTGATGGCTAAAGGAAAAGGAGCAAGTATTTATCTTGCTTTACCTACATGATCTGTACCTCAGAGTAATCAAGTATTTGAAGGGGCTAAGTTTGAAACAGAAGTAATCTAATTAATGAACCAAAGTGAGAGGACAGAATTAACATATCACCGTTCCGTGACCCTTAGTGAATGAATTGGGGTAACCATCTTTATGGCTAATAAATCACAGAAAGAGATGTGGAAGGGAGAGAAGTCTAGGCCACCACCTCTGGAACAGTTTTGCCAAAACAAAACAACAAAACTTAACCTGAATCAAATCAATTCTCTAGCTCGAAATACCCACTGCAGAAAACTCAAGGGACAGAGGAATAGGTTAAATGACACCATGTGGATAAAATCAGCAACATTCCTCAGATGTGGGAAACTTTATAGGACAAACAATCTGACTTCCTTTTCTTCTTCTTTTTTTGTTTTTTGCCACACCACATGGTGTGCGGTATCTTAGTTTCCTGACCAGGAGTCGAACCTGCTAATCTGATGTCTTCAAACAAAAAATTTCAAGGAAAAAACAAAGGGGGAGGAGGGCCTATAAATCAATGGGAACTTGAGATATATATATATATGTCAACCAATTTTAACAGATAGATCTCATTTGGATCCCAATTTAAACAATGTATAAGACAAAAGATTATGAAATTGGAGACATCTGAGTATCAGCTGCAATTAAACACACATATACATATACATTCATATATATTAAAGAATTATTGCTTTTTTAATAGATGTGATAATGGTATGGTGTTTTTTTTTCCTTAAGAGACTTATTTTTTAGAGAAACATACTGATATATTTCAGTCGAAGTAAGATATAGATGAAACAAGTTTGGCCACATGTAATTACCTAAGACAGTTTTGACAGCTGCAGTTTTGAGCTTATATTTTTCTCTGTATTTCTGCTTATGATGACATTTTCCATAATAAAATATTGTTAAAAACTGCTTTTACCATCCTGACATTGCAAGTGAAAAGGCATCTTTTCAACTCTTAAGACTGCCAGTATGAAGCCATTATAGGTTTTTTTCATATCTTAGTGAGACTCTCCGTAATTTTAAAGTGATCAAATCTGAAATTAAATGAAGTTATCCATGAAGTCCATGTCATCTAGTCTGTATACATCCCTGGACTATAAATTGATATAAAAAGATTACAGAAATCCCTACCTGAGGTTTATTGTCCTTAGAAAGGATAATGCATAGTTTTTATTCCATCTTTCTAATTAGTAATTTAAGCATATGTTCAGCATTTAATTCTAAATGTTTGCCTTTTCCCCAAGCTCGAAGACAGCTGTCCAAGATTTGAATGCCAGAAAACATTTAAATATCAACATCTGTTGAATTATGTTAATTTAGTGTAATATAATTGGGCATGAGTTGGAATTGATCAGAAGTATATGAAATAAACAAAAGATAAGTTCCCAACAATGTCTTAGTATACAAACAAATCACTACGGGGTGATGAAAAAATATTTCTAAGGAGAAAGGGCAAGGAAAAATACTGATTATGAAGAAATTGATTCTTTTAAATACATAGCTCTAACTGTATGGGACATGATTTTGTGATATTTGAACTTATTTTTAAATTGGCTCAGAAGTGAAAGATAATTAAAATTAGCTAAAACAAGTGATAGTTAATAGTTTAATATTTGAATATATTTATAACTTATTAAGTGAAACATTAAAACATTCTAATTACTTATATATTCATTAAATTTTTTAGATTGCAGATGATTCCTGTTATGTTATAAACAGTTACATACCTCAAAATTTAAGAGCTGATGTAACTTCTGTTCTACAGACATAAAATAGTATTTTAAACCAAAAGAGTTTTCCATGTGGCAGATGGATTTATTAGGTTTATTCTGGGGACGGGAAGGTACAAATTATCAAGTAGTGGCCTTGTTTATTGTATTGCTGATTTAAAATATTCATTTTTATATCAATTCTTTTACTAATAAGTTAGGTATGCTTGTTGTTTTGGGAAGTATTCTGGCGCATATACACATTGAATGAACAGATCCCTGAATGCCCCTGTAATGAAATTCTAATGCAGGCAGCAGCAGCAATACAAGCTGTTGTGATGTGGCCCTGCAGGTGTGCTGTCACCATTTCCTAGGGGAACCATCTCTGGGAGTTAAAGGTTAGTTCCGTGTCCATGCCCATTTAATCACAGGACCAATTTGGGGAGTGCCAACTGTGAAACAGACACCAGTCTGTAAGGAAGTGGACTTCAGAAGACAAATTTATTTCAGCTACAGGTCACTGGAACAGCTTTCATATGCTAACTATTCTTTCTTTATTATTAGTGACCATGGCCAAATTCAACTGCTGTTCCAGAGGTGAGAGGCTGTGCATACTTTTAGTCATTTGAAAATATCTAGTTCATCTATCAGATTTCAAGAAAAAGGGGAAACAGTAATGAAATGTTTCACCACGGAGTACTTGATTGCTTTTTTACTTACCACACACTGGACATATATATTTCAAATGGCAAATCCCCCCTTTTTCTTTTCTGTGTGGGTTATTCACATTAAACTGAAAAGCAATCTCTCAAAATTCTAATTGGCTGATAATTACTTTTATTTAGTGTAATCACAATTTAAAATAACTCTCTATAATCATTAGTTTAAAATTTTGGCAAGGAAGCTTAGAATTTCAGGATGCCAAAAGGACAGGAGGCAGAATTGACTTTCTGAGAACAGTGCCTTTTTTAAATACAATAATTTGGTTATATAGAGTACAACAGATTAATTAAATTCCTTGGAAAGCACTTATGTTGCATATGTGGTATGTTTCCAATTATTCTACTCTAAATACTTCTATACCTAAAAGTTATTCAAATTTTTTTTTTTTTAAATTTTTTTTTTTTCTTACAATTATATGACTGAGGTCCCTGTATTCTTTTTTTTTTTCTTTTTTAACGTTTCCTTAATTAATTTATTTATTTATATTTATTTTTGGCTGTGTTGGGTCTTCGTTTCTGTGCCAGGGCTTTCTCCAGTTGCGGCGAGCGGGGGCCACTCTTCATCGCGGTGTGCGGGCCTCTCTCTGTCACGGCCTCTCCCGTTGCGGAGCACAGGCTCCAGACGCGCAGGCTCAGTAGTTGTGGCTCACAGGCTTAGTTGCTCCGCGGCATGTGGGATCTTCCCAGACCAGGGCTCGAACCCATGTCCCCTGCATTGGCAGGCGGATTCTTAACCACTGCGCCACCAGGGAAGCCCCAAATTTTTAAAAAATTAGAACACGTGCAATTAAATGTATTCCAGTTAAATAAATATGGAATGCATACATTCTAATTAAAGGGAATGTGTGAATACTTCCTAGTTGTTCATTCACACATACAGAAGAATGAATTAAAATAATCTAAAAGATACTTTTCTATCTGGAGGATTGAGTAAATGTTTTTAGAACAATAAAATTTAATGCTAATTTTAGATTTGGAAAAAGAAAAATAATAAAGGGCTAGAAATTTTATTTTGAAAATTAGTATTTTAAAAGCAGTTTCAAGCCATTATTTTGGAATATAAAGTACACAGAATATAAAATGTTGAGTGATATAACTTGCTTTAAAATATGGTGTTGAACCATTAGTTTTAACATGACAAAAGAGAATTTGTTTTAAATTAAATCTTTACTAATGTAGGATAAGTAAGTCTCATTTTAAATAATTAAAATAAAGCATCACTTACTTTTGCTGATACACTTAATTTTGTTGATACATTTCTGTGAAAAGCAACACGAGCCAAATATAGTCCATGTCATTAACCAGTACTCTAATGAACAGTTATCCCAATTTATTAACAGCTGCTCAAAAATGTAGTAATTAATAGTTTCATTTATTTTTGGCAAACTTGCAAAATGACAAATAGTTTTGTATCTGTTGCAAATTAGGTCTCCTTTCCAAATAACAGATGACACTATGGGGAAGACTGAGCAAACCGAATCCTTGAACATCTTTGGATCTTTAGAAGATCAAATAAAGAACAGCTGTAATTCTATCTGTTACATCTGCAACAAAATACAGTGACTTGTATCGTCACGTGAAAACAAATATGCTCTGTATTAATGTCAATAGGAATGTTCTTTCTAACCTGATGGAAGAAGGTTGACATGAATGTGTGTGTGTGTGTGTGTGTGTGTGTGTATGTGAATGTGATGGGATTTGTTTTGATCCTCTGATTAAATCTATTGCCATTTTTTTCATTTTAGAAGATTCTTTTTACTACTAATCAGGCAAGAAAGTGACAGCAAAGGAAAAAAAAAAAGTTTATTTTTTCCCTCCTTTTATTTATTAATTGATCACACAAGAAATTAGAGCACACAGCATCCAGGGATTTTCAAGTCATTTGACACTAGTACATGAAAAATGTAATGCTTGTAAGAACTAAGTAAAAGTGAATTAACAAACATATGTTTCTGAAAGATATTTTAAAATAGTAAGTCAAATTTAATAATATTGGCAATAAAATGTTTTTACTCGATTGCAAATTACATATCAGACTGCCAGATAATTTAGCCTTGGTGCTTCACAAGAGTAAATGTAAATGGCAAAAATCATGTAAGTAAGGAAGCAGGGCAAATTAAAAAAAAAAGGAAGATGCCAGATCTGACATGATCTACTATCAATCTTTTTGTATGGATTCTTAGAATGATAAAGACTAATCTTTAACATAAAAATGTGTTTAAAAAAGCAAGATCTTTTCAAGAATAGTACATCACTCAGTGTCAGGCATTGCTTCATGCATGCTTTACTGACTTTCAATTGGGAAGGCTATATTGAACTTTCTGGTACTAATCAAAGGTTATCATATGGGAAACAATGTGAAATTATTTAATTGTAATTTTAAATGAGGTGAAGGGAGAGAAAAAGATTTTTCTAATTTTGAGAAGTATAAAATCTGAATACTGAAATAAAAATTAAAGGGTTTGAATAGCAAGTCTGGAATTTAAGAGAAAGATACAGGTTAAAGAATAACTCTAGATGTCACCAGTATTTCTATAAAACACTCAGGTGCATTGTCTCAATGTTTAGTTGAGTGTGTGTGTGTGTGTGTGTGTGTGTGTGTATGTTCCACTTTGGCTAATAATCTATTGCATGCCAACGATCACTCAAAAACCATGCCTGTTAATTATTAAATATTGACAGTGACAGGTAATACGTAGTGGTTTTTAAAAATAACAAATGTACATGCTTTCATGCATTTATACATTGAAAGACCTTTGTGTTTTCCTGAGTTTATTTATGCTTTCAAAGGTTTAAAGGTATGTAAAAATGAGAGAATAGCATGAACAAACTCTAGACATGCATTTCATATTAGGGGAGAGATAGTACACAGTAAAACTAAGAAGAAACTTCATAATAGGAAAATGGACAGAGAACACTGAAGAAATGGAAGAATGATTGGAAAATAAAACCCCGCAGACTAATCAAAAAGAATTATCAGATGGGAATAACCAATAAGATATAAACAACACAGGAATGTAAGACAGGAAACATGTAACTTCAAGCACCACCGCAATGTAAAATCTTGGGAGAACACATCAAATGAATATGTGAGGATAGTGTCTTGATGAAAAATGTTCACACCACTCAATATCTGACACACCTAGTCTATGATATGGGCTCCCCACGGAGAATAAAAATGAAGCAACAAACCAAAAGAAAGATGTATAAGACCAGTATCACTAGAACCACTTAGATCAAATTATACCTCTGTTAATAATCAGTATTTGTTTAAATTAGTTTACATTATACCTATCTTTTTTTACCTTTTTTTTTTAAGGCTTTCTTTTTTACCTTTTTTTACCTTTTTGAATCAGTCAAAAGTTTGATTATAGGGCCCACGAAGTATCATATCATAAAAGTATGAGAATGTTAATTATGTTTAGAATAAACATATGAACAAATACAATGCATTAATATTTCAGGAATAACTATCTGCATATGATGGAATGGCATGTGATGACGAGCACTGTTGATGGTGAATGAAGCTTGGGAGGAGATGTTTGCAGAATGAGGAGCAAGGTAGGAAATCCAAAGGAACGATGCCCTTTCAGGAGGCGGAAGTGTAGGAAACCTTGAAAAACAGAGTCCGTTATGGATGAGAACTTCCTGAGGGAATTGACTGAAAATTATTAAAGCGGGTTATGTGTTTAAAGGAGAACTTCAGGTTGTTACCTCCTTGGTACTGTTAGACATAAATCAGTCTAAAAGTTGGAAAAGAGACAATTCTCCTGCACCCATCATTGATTTAAAGAGCCTAGATGAACATGAAAGTAGATGTGGCAAAAAAAGGAGAAATGCCATAAATTGGACACCCAGAAAACTGCCAAACTGCACTACAGTCAGTGGCATTGGTAAATATGTCCCTAAAACCCTTTTATGGAGATCTTGAAAATTCCCCCAGGGGCCTGAGGGTAAGACGTACTACCTTCCAGAGGTTAAAGCCATAACTGCAGTGCCCTTTATTCATTCAGAGCTTCAGTGAGGAACGCCCACCTTAAGAGTGTGCTGTACTCATGCACTTCAAAATCTCAGCTTTGAGTCATTAACAGCAGACCACTTGTGCACTTACCTTTTCTTATCTGCCTGGTATATTTTGGGAGTAAATGGTCCTAAAATTGATTGATTCAATGAATTACAGTTCTCTTCTCTAACCTTTATATTTTTCTACAAGTTGAAAAAGGGAAGTGCAGTCACTCATACCCAAAAGGGGTAAGGAAAGTCAAGCCAATATTAAAAATACTAAGGAAGAAAATGGCTTCAAGGGAGGAACACAGAAAAATGCACACAAATGAAGAAGATGAAGAATTTTCATGCTGCACTCAATGTTGTAACAAAATTTAAGCTTGAGTCTTTCCTTGTGTTTATTTCACCTTTACAGGTTGCCTCATGCCTAACACAACTGATACCCTCACAGAGACAAGAAAATACACCACATTCACCAAACAGGACAAAGAGGATGTAGAAAAGGAATGTTGAAAGAAACAAAGTGAGCTCTTGGAAATGCAATGTATTAGAGAATTTTTTAAATCCACAAAACATTTGGGACATAACCATTAATAAAACTGCCCAGAAATCTTTGAAGACAACAATATAGAAAAGTTAAAAAAAAACTGGAGGATCATTTGAGGGTGCTCCAACATCCAAATAATAGGACAACAGAGGAAATGGCAACCACTGGAAATTACTGGAGAAATGTCTTCAAAATCCTGAGGCAAAATTGTTTCCAAAGTAGAATTCAATTCCCAGCTAAATCAATCAATGTGAGACTAGAATAAAGACATTTTCAGAGATGCAGAGTCTCACAAATGTAACCACACCTGTTCTCTTTCTCAGAAAGCTCAGGAAAAATAATGGCATGGGATCCAGGGAAAAGGAAATTCCACATAGGAGAGAGATGAGGAAACCCCCAGGATGAGAAGTGAAGAGAGATCCTAGGACAGCAGATGTGCAGCTGGTTCAGACAGCAAAGAGTCCAGAATAGACCTGAAAAATGGGGCGCTCCAAGAAGGATGCCACCAAGGCAGAGAATTGAGGGGAGTTACACTTCTGTGTAGAGGTGGTTGATGAACTGGGCTAGGCACATAGAAAACAAAGCAAATGAAAAATAAGACAATTATCTCTACAGCCACACAAAAGTTATACATCTATAAATAATATCTACATGTATGATCATACTAACGCAAACAATAAATATTTACTTGGTTTGAATATTATGATATAACCATTAGGAAGAAAAGCAGATATGGGTGGAGTGTGTGTGTGTGTGTGTGTGTGTGTGTGTGTGTGTGTATAGGGCACACAGCAGGAAGTCAATAGGTAATACTAAACTAAAAGCTTCAAGAAATAGTAATATAAGCATGTAATTTAGGTCAATACTGGAAGAAATACCTAAGAGTTGAAAGTGGATTTTTTTGGAGTGCGAAATTAGAGAATGAGGAAAAATAAGCTGGGGCCTGCTGTACTTTGTTATGTCTTATAGAATGATTTGACATTCTAAATTATGTACAAGAAAAATAGACAAAAAATAAAATTTGACAAGTGCTTAGGAAGCACACAGACGGAAATAACAATACCAGACTTTTCATAACAGCTACCGTAAGAACTCTTACTTTTTAAGTGCTTTATAGGCATGAACTCATACATTCCTTATAACAATGTTATTAGATAAGTACAACTATTTTCTTTATTTCACGGATAAGTAAACTGAGGGACAGAGAGGTTACGTATTTTGCTCAGGGTCACCCAGCTAGTAAGTGGTGAAACCGGGATCAGAAGTCAGGCACCCTAACCGCAGAGGCTGTACACAGAGGCCAAGATAAGGACTCAGTCAGTGCACTCTACTGCCACAGAATCAATGGCAAACTCATTTGACAAATATTTTATGCAGCAAATATTTCCTATGTAACAGGCATTGTTTTTGGTACTGGGGATACACCAGTGAGTAAAGCAAAGATTTTGCCCTCATGAAGCTTAAAGGTAATAGAGACAACAAGGGGTAGTAGAGACAAGAAGGAAGACACAAAAAGCAGAGCTGGTGGAGAGTGGGCCTTACATTGAGCACAGACTTCAGACACGAGTGGGGTTGGTATGTTGGAGAAATGGGAAAGAAACCACTGTACCTGGAGTAGGTAAATAACGTAGTTCAAGTGGGAGAAGATGAGGTCAAGGAGGAAACAAAGAAGGGCAGGGTCAGAACACATATGGCCTTGTTGGGCAAGATAAAGACTTTGGCTTTTACTTAGAATGAAGTAGAAAGCCACTTAAGAGTTTACTTAAAAAAAAAAAAGAAAAAATAAATATATCTTTATTGAGGTGTAGTTGGCATAAACAAAATGCACTGCTTTTTTTTTTTGTTTTTTTTTGGTTGCACCACGCAGCATGTGGGATCTTAGTTCCCCGACCAGGGATTGAACCCGTGCCCCCTGCAGTGGAAGCTCGGAGTCCTAACCACTGGACGGCCAGGGAATTCCCTCACCACTTTTAAAGTGTATAATTTCATAAGTTTTCACATATGTATACACAAGTGAAACTATCACCATAATCAAGATAATGCAGATACTCATCACCCCAACAGTTTCTTAATGCCTCTTTGTAATCCTTCCCTCCAGTACCTCCCTGGCCCTCATCCTATGCCCATGCAACAGCTGATCTGCTTCCGGTCACTATAAATTACTTTGCTGTATGGTATGAAGTATAGATGAGTTAATTTTTTTTTTTTTTTTGCAAATGGCTATTCAGTTGTTCCGCTACCATTTGTTGAAAATACTATTTTTTTTCCACTGAGGTACCTTTGTACTTTGTCAAGAATCAATTGTCTGTATATATGTGGGTATATTTCTTTCATCTATTTTTCTATCTTTGCACCAATACCACACTTTCTTGATTACTACAGCTTTGAAATTAAGTCCTGAAATCAGGTAGTGTTAAAGTTTGGCTATTTAAGTCCTTTGCATTTTCATACGAATTTTAGCATTTGTCTGTCAACTTCTACAGAATAGTCTCATGGGATTTTTGTTTGGATTGTACTGAATCTGGAGCTAAATTTTGGGAGAACTGACATCTTAAGAATATTGAGTCTCCTGATCCATGAACAAGGTATATCTCTCCAGTTACACAGCTCTTTAATTTCTCCCAGCAACATTTTCATACATCAAAAAATACGGTGAAATGCTTAGGGATAAATCTGATAAAATATGTGTAAGACCTATACAATGAAAAAAACACCACTGAGAAAAACTGAAAAAGACTTAAATATTTGGTTCTTAATTATGTGTTGTATTGTGTTTCTTGCTTTATATTGTTATTATCTTCCTGTACTTCTTTTAGTTAATACTTATTATGCTAATCAAATTCTTTTGGCTTGTTTGTTCTAACATTTCTGCTTCTGTTGGAGTCTGTAATCCAATATATATGTATTTTTTAAAGTAAATTATTTATTTATTTACTTATGGCTGTGTTGGGTCTTCGCTGCTGCGTGCGTGCTTTCTCTAGTTGTAGCAAGCGGGGGTTACTCTTCGTTGTGGTGCGCGGGCTTCTCACTGTGGTGGCTTCTCTTGTTGTTGAGCACGGGCTCTAGGCGTGCGGGCTTCAGTAGTTGTGGCACACGGGCTCAGGAGTCCTGGCACGTGGGTAGTTGCTCCACAGTATGTGAGATCTTCCTGGACCAGGGATTGAACCCGTGTCCCCTGCATTGGCAGGTGGATTCTTAACCACTACGCCACCAGGGAAGTCCTATATATATAGATATATATATATTTTTTTGAAAATGCTGTTCTCCTCAAATGTCTTATTATCTGATTCTACCAGGCAATGCTATGGGGAAAGGCCAGTCTTCTCTGTCCGCCCAAAGCAGTTCAGCAATTGGAGGTGAATGAACCTGACTTAAGAGTACAGAGGCCTCGGCACCAGAAAACCACAATCATCACACCTCTCTCTATAAAATAACTCCTCTGTCAGAAAAACGCTCCCTTTCCTCACTCTCAGGAAAATGAGAACTGTAATCCTCCAGCTCTGTGGTTTGTAGGGGGCAGAGTGAAGACCAGATAATTTGTCATCTAGTCCCATCAAGCTTTCCCAGCTCCTCACAAATACAGCACTGTGAGCTGCCCTGACTTTATCCTTAAAAACACTTGGACCAGAGATCTGAGTCTTTCTGTAAGGGGCAGATGTCATTTGTCCCAAGGCCATGGCCAATGACAAGCTAGTATAGAAAAGAAGTCCAAAGTTTCTCCTCACATCTCATTCTCCCTTACCCAGGCTGAATTGCCTCTTGCTTCAGGTCAAAGCACACAAGCACACCTGTGTGCCCCCATCTCACAAGCACAAGTTCAAAATAGCACACCCCTTCCCTTAATATTGGGGACTTCTTGTAGTTTTCTGCTTATTTTCTCTTTCTAAATTCCTCCTGGGTTGATCCTGTAGGAGAGAAGCCGTCATCTTATAGTTTAGAATCAGTAATCTTATAGTTCAGAATCTTGACTGCAACAGTAACTGGGACCAAATTTCTAATATACAACTTTGAAGTAGCAAAGTTTTCTTAATTACCATCTAACTGCAACCCACAAGTTTAGATATTATCACTATGATTTTTTGGACACGAGTTATTTTAAAATGTATTATTTTTAACTCCAAACTTTAAAAAAATTATTTTTGTCAATGATTTCTCTTAATCACATTCAAGTTAAAGGATATGATCTTTATGATACATATTCATTAAAATTTGTTGATAGTAGCTTTGGCCTGGTAAGTGGTCAATTTTTGTAAATATTACATGTGTCTTTGAGAAGAATGTGTTTTTGTTAATAGTTTGGGTGAAAAGGTTTATATAATATTAAGTTTGTTAATTTTCTGTTATGCAAATTTTCTGATGGCTTAAACTATCAATAATATGAATGCTGTGTTGAAGTGGGAGCACCATGATAGTGGATTGGTGAGTTTCTCCATTCACTGCTATTAAAGTTTGCTTTATATATTTTTCTGAGGCTATTTTAATGAATGTACACAATAATAAAATTATTAACTTTTTGGTAAGTTGAATCTTTTGTCATTAAATTATGAGTTTCTTAAGCTTGTTAAGGCTTTTTTTGTTCTTAAGTCAGTTTGTCTGGTATGAGAGCTCTCTTTTATAGTATATCTGATACATGCTGTTCCATCCTTTAGTTTTACACCTTTCTTTGTCATTATTTCAGGTATGTCTCTTATAAAGAATATACAGTTGGATTTTAAAATAAAAACTAAATCTGCTTAGTTTTGCTTTGAGCTGACAAATTTAATCCATAAATATTTATTGTAATTACTGATACATGGATTTGATTCAATTATCTAACTTTTTTTTCTCTGTGTCCCATTTTGACTATGCTTTTTTTCCCCCTTTATTGACTTTTTAAATGGATATTTTGAGGTAATATTTTATTCCATTCAACCCCACGCCCGCCAACTGGCTTGGAATTTACATACTCTATTTCTTTTGACTTAGTAGTTATTTTTGATATTTTACCATGAACACTTAATACAGTCTTATCAAGTATCAATCTCTTCACTGACCAATGAAGTAAACACCCCAAACAATTTAAGGACCTTAGATTGGACTTGAACTGTAATCATCAACACTGCCAATTTAACATGCTGTTATTTTCCACTATCTTGGATTGTCTTTTGAAAAGTCCTATGAATTACATATTGTAACTATCAACTTATATAAACAATGGTTGTTTAAACTTACTGAAATCTTTAACAGTTTACTGGCTCAGTATTCATTTTTTCATCTTACACTTTCCTGGGGAGATCCTTTTCTTGATATACATCCTTTAAAAAGCCTTCTAGCAAAGGTCTGTTGGTAGTAAACTTTCTGAGTTTTTGAAAATCTTAAACTGTTTTTACTTCATCTGAATATATGAAAGATGCTTTTCTAGGCACATAGTTCTATGCCGACAATGTATTTTCACCCAGTACTCTGAAGACTTGTCCACTGTTTTCTGGTTTCACTGTCAGTACTCAGAAATCTGATGATGTACAGCTGTCATTCCTTTGTAGTAATTCATCCTTTATCTCTGGATTCTTTTAAGATCTTCTCTTTGTTTTTGGTGTACTACAGTGTACTACTAGGTATGGATTTCTTTCTATTTATTCTAGTTGGTATTCACTGTGCTTTCTGTACCTGTATTTATAGACTTATAACTTTCACCCATTTAGGGAATTCTTAGCCAACATCTCTTCAGCATCATGTTTTTTTTCAGCCTTTCTATACCCTCCATCAAAGCCTCTAAGCTTAAACATATCTTAGATCTTTCCTGTGTCTCTTAACCACTCTTTCATTTTTCCAGCTCCTTGTATTTTTATGCTGTATTCTGGCCTACTTCTTCAGCTGTACCTCCATTTCACAATCACACTTCTCATTTTTAACAATTATATGCTTTTGATTTAATTCTGCTTGAACAATTCTAATAGCGATCTGTTGCCTTCTTATTTTATTTCTATAAACATGTCATTTGTAATTATTTATAACCTGTATAAAATTTACATAATCCATACTTTATAATTTCAGGATCTGACATCCTTAGGGGTAACTATATTAGTTTTACGTTGACTATCACTGACGGTCAACTTATTATGTTTGACAATTTTTGATTGTCTAAATTAGACATGCTAGATAGGATTTATGTTAGCTTCTGCAGATACCTAGTGGGTTCTCAGTTGGGGTTAGTCTGTATAACATGGCACTTGGAAGCTACATTGCTTGCTTGGGAGTGTTAAACACAGTGGCTAGCACACTAACTACGGGAGGCCAGGAGATACAGAGGTAGCTGCTGAGGTTGGTTATCTTGTTAAAAATTGAGCAAGTGTAAATCACAGGGCAGTAGTTCTGATCAATATTCCGATAGCCATTTTCACCTAAGTGAAAATGAAGTCTTCAGAAACACCACATGCAAAATTTGGAAATATGCTGTCTAAAACAATAAACTGGGGCAAATTTTTTTTATTAAAGAAAAAAGTATAACATCGATTCAGCAATATAAAATGAGTAAGAACATAGAAGCACTTTTAAAAAAGAGTGCATTTTCTATATACTTATTTATATATTATTAGAGATAAATATACATGTTGCTCTCTCATAAAGCCTAAGTACCATTTAAGTTTTGGGGAAAAGATTAATTCTATTTTTTTGTAATTAAAAAATAAAATAATTATTCTAAATCTTGATCTAAAATTCATTAGTTATGGGTGGCAGAGAGTTTCTTTTCTTCTAAAAATGCACTCTTACATAGAGAATGGACTTGAGGACACAGGGAGGGGGAAGGGTAAGCTGGGATGAAGTGAGAGAGTGGCATGGACATATATACACTACCAGATGTAAAATAGATAGCTAGTGGGAAGCAGCCGCATAGCACAGGGAGATCAGCTCGGTGCTTTGTGACCACCTAGAGGGGTGGGATAGGGAGGGTGGGAGGGAGACACAAGAGGGAGGGGATATGGGGATGTATGTATATGTATAGCTGATTCATTTTGTTATACAGCAGAAACTAACACACCATTGTAAAGCAATTATACTCCAATAAAGATGTTAAAAAAAATGCACTCTTTATTTTTCATCAGCTTTAAAAAATACAAATAGAACGGTATCTTTCTATTCATTACTAGTAATCCTGAAATAGATTCTAATAAACAATATGTAAAATATTTTCAGCTGGCACTTTAGAGCCAAAGGCATCCCAACTATAACTCACCATATTCATATTGGTATGGAAAAAAAAAAATCACATGATTTAATGATCAGAATAAAAAGTGATTTTAAATTGCTTACCTGCTGGCTGTTTTCACGGAACAGTTTTTCTTGTGTCCTCTTTCAGCTCGGTTATCTCTCAGAAGCTGATGCTGTCCAAAGTGTTAAAACAAAGTTGTAGAAACAAAAATATTTCCATTATATTATTTTGTAAGTAGAAAAGTATTCTTCTCATTCAGAGGGACACTATTTGTTCACTTGCATTACATTTTTTTCTTTTTGTTTTTTTACTGGTTTTTCTTAAAACGAAGACAACTACTTTTGCTAGAGATGCCACTGACACACTTGTAAAAATGTTGCTAAGAGTTGCCAGTGCTTGCCTGACAGCTTACACTGCTCTTATAGTCACTTAATATACAGCCTAGAGCTGGAGGTCTAGGACTCAGTTCTAATTCTGGTTCTCCGGAGTGGTCCTGGTTAAAGTAATGCAACCTCTCTTACCAATGCTTCTACCAGTGCATTCAGCTACGAATTTTTCGAGGCTTTGTCACCTATGACGACATAAAAGATCTAATCTTACTTTCTCTGTATTTACTGGCCTAACATGGTAAAGAACATTTGAAACATACTTTTTCAAAGAAATTATTGGCTTGGAAGTATACAATTAGAAAAAAATATAGATTTGACTGCCTCCTCAAAATGCCTCACCATACACTTCCCTTCACACTTGCTTTACCCTAACTAATTGGAAAGAAAAAAACCCAAGTAGTCAATACTTTTTGCTGTGTGTACAATCAAACTGTAGCTTATCTTATTTATGCAGAAATGTGATTATATGCAAGACTGGGCTAATAAGAAGTTGTACAGCATATTAGAAATTAACCTTAATAAAAACAGAAATCTTAGAAGTAATAGTGCAGTAAAGATCTGGGTTCGAATCCCAGCTATACCAGTAACTAACAAGTCACTAGGTTTTAAAAACAGGTCTACCATTCATAAGCTGTGTAACGTCTCTAAGTCCCAGTTTCCACCTGGAAAATTGAGATAACAATAATATCTACCTGTAAGGGTGCTGTGAGTGTTAAATAAGATAAATCATGTCAAACACTTAGCACTATGACCAGAATATAAAAAGTGCCGAGTAAATGGTTCAAATGCTACAATTATAATTAATGAGCCTGGTTGTCAGTGGTTATCGTCTGACCAGTATCAGCAACTTCTAATGAAATAACTGCTTTGAACTATTTAATGACATCATTTAGAGTCAATTACTAGCCACATTTGGCCATCCTTGAGAAGGAAAATAACTTAATTAGATCACAAAGAACATTGTTAGATCATTATTTCAGGAATGTCTTAACTAAATAGGACTACTTTATATTTCTCTTAAATATCTGCTTCTTTCCATCCCCACTACCAACATCCCAGTCCAGGTCGTCACTTTCCCTCACCTACAACAGCCTCTCCAAAGGCCTCCCTGCCTCCAGCCTCACTCCCATTTAATCCATTCTCCACACTGCAGCCAATAATTCTAAAGCTAGATCTGATTACATTATTCTCTTCAGATAAGCCCCCAAATCTTGTACAAGGCTCTCATGGCCCTTCATAATTTGATTATATTTCTAAACTCATAATTTATTATGCTTCCTCCTACCCCCCAACCTAAGCTCCTTATTTCTAAATGATATATCCCAGCCATTCTGAACTTTTCAGTTTGGAGCATGTACCATATTCTTGCTCACCTTTGGCCCTTTGTTTTAGTTATTCCATCTGCCTGCATCTCCAAGGTCCAGCACAGTGTCTGGAACATTTTTAGTGTTCAATAAATATTTGTTGAATGAATGAATGAATGAGATAAAGAAATAGGGAATGAGATCTAGTATCTGATATGTAGCTGAAGCCATACCTAATTATTACTACTTATAGAAAATAGCAACAATTTATCTTTAAGTCCATTAATCTGAAAGTGTTTCAATGTAGAAACACTTCGTACCATGAAAGTTAAATTGCTTCTGGAAAAAAAAATTAATTACTTTGGCATTTCTAATTCTAGTGCCTTTGTGAAAAAACATATACAAACCAACATTTGTGACACAGATAGCTAGAGGTGACATGATAAAATCTCTACCTCCACCTTCAATTAATAGTACTGGTTAACTAAATTTTCTAATTGTTAGATAAGACGGATATGTGAACACTATTCCTGATATTTGTGTTAAAACAGTTTAAACAAAGAGCTCAAAAAATCCCAAACATATGTTCTGAAATAAGAAAAGAATTCTACAGTTTAGTTTTTAAAAAATGCAACTATAATGACCAAAATAAATACTAGGCTATACCTACTAGGTCTGGATAGTTCTCAGAGAGGCCACCACCTGGATGAACTAAAATGAGATAGCAACTTCGCTGAACTCTGGGGTTAGAGCTCCTTCTATTAGATTCACGTGAGAATTTCTTTTCTTCCTCAAATTTATAGTTTTGATGGGCTTTGTATATAAAAAGAGACAAATATTGGAATTATTTAATATAATGCATAATTATCTCATTTTATCAATAAAATTATAAGTCTGGGTGTATCTTTGCAAATTTAAAATCAAGCTCAGAGAGAAAAATACAGACTCAGATCTCTGGGTCATGAATTTAACAGGTTAATATGGGAACCTAGATCTTTTAAGGGGCAAAGATGAAAAAATTAATCCAGAGTGTTATTTTAATGGAAAACATACATTTGTATTTGAAAGATTCCCAACACGTGTCTGCTCTGCCCCAAAGAACAAAAAAAAAAGGTGGCAGGGGGTAGGAGGGGCATCAGATCAGGAATTCATGATAAAAGACACAAGAGTCCTGGAGCTCTGCTCTGATAAGCAAGAGGCGCTCCTCAGGTTTTGAAAGATTCTTCACTCCTCTTACTGCTAACTTCTCCTGTTTCCTTGGACTCCTATCAGTGTCACAAGTGAGGTCAGTTTTCAGGGCTCCGACTCAACACCATCAACTCCGATTAATAACAGAACTTCTGAATATGGTGCGAAGTGCTTCTTACCTTCTGACTCTCAGATTGCTGGACTTAGGCCAAACGGAGAGACAATTCCCTTATTAGTGAGTGACCTGCAGATGTATATTAAAAAATGACTCACATAAGAATGACATGAACATTCATAAACACAAACCCTAGTACAACGTGAGGTTTACAAAAGGTACGCAGTTTTAAAATCTGCTGAATGAATGAAACCAGGAAGAGAAATGTTCCAAGTGCATCATGGTCGCTCCTGTGACAGAAAGGGAGCTGAGAATTTCTGTGGCTATTGATGATATTTTAAAAAGATTGTTAAACGTGTCATGTTCCTAGCACAAGAGGAAAAAGCAAAGAGCGGAATTCTTATTTCACGGCAATCCTTTCTTTACCTCCTGATGTTCAGAAGGCGTTCAAGCTCAAGACTGTTTCCGATTGGCAGCCCCTTTTCAGGTGACTCCTCAAGTGTCTACAAAAGAATTTCAAGTCTCTCCACACTTGGCCTTTCACAGGGTCCTCACCTTAAAAGGAGAACTAAGTACTCTCTAAACAATGACCTATGGCTCCTTAAGATACTAGTAAACTCAGTCAAAAATATCACACCATTAGATATGCAAGGAGGAAAATCCTCAGAATTAAAAAAGACATGCACACAAAATGAGGCTTCCTGCAGCTGCTTCTGTCTCCTTGCTTCTACTACTGAGCTACCTTTCACTTTTCTCTTTTGTGGCCTCCGTGGTGCCCTGTCTGTGGTTTTCTCAAACATTTACCAACATCCTGTAGTTACTGCTTTCCTGCCCCAGATGTTACCCACCTCAGAGGAAAAGCTATGTTGTCTATATAAATACCTCTTTTTGTAAAAAGAAAGAGTACCTGAGAGATAACGGCTGATGGACAACAGTGATTTACTAAATGTGTGATAGAGAAACGCTGAGTATGCATGATGTAAATGGAAATGGGACTTTGCACTAAAGAACAGAAAGGGGAATCATAAGGTGGGGAAAGCAGTGAGGGGTGGGATTTCAAAAGTGGGGTTAATATTATCATTTCTTTATGTTGGTAAGTTGGTATGGGAAAAATAAAAGGTGTTCATGCATGCTAATAGTCATTCATTCAACAATATATTGAAGGATTTTATACTTTTTCATGGTCTTGCATTTTATCACTTGGACCTAGGTTTAGCCAATAGTTTACTGTGCTAAAGTTAGGTCTAAGTTGAATAAGAAATTTTTATCCCTCAAAACATGAGTAGTTTGTATGTGTATTTGTATACACACATAACATGCAACTGTTACTCGTTATTCATGGATTCTGTACTTGCAAATTCACCTATTTGCTAAAATTTATTTGTAACACCAAAATCAATACTTCTGGTGCTTTAGCAGTCATTGGCAGACATGCACAGAGTGACAGAAATTTGAGTCCCCTGTAGCGCATGTTCTCAGCTGAGGTCTGACAAGGTGATGTCTGTCTTCTTGTTTCAGCTTTCATACTGTAAACAAGTGTCTTTTTCGAGGTCCATTCAGTGCTATGTTTTTTTGCATTTTTTTTCTTGTTTTTATCTTCATTGTTTAAAATAGCCTCCTAGTATCGTGCTGAACTGCTGTCTAGTGTTCCCCAGTGCACGAAGGTTGTGATGGGCTGTATAGAGAAAATATGTGCATTAGACAAGCTCCCTTCAGGAATAAGTTATAGTGCTGCTGGCCATGAGTTCAGTGTTAATGAATCAATAATATATATTAAATAAGGTGTCTTTAAACAGAAACACACATCAAATAAGGATATGTATTGATTAGTTAATGAAAATGTTGTGACCAGAGATTCTCAGGAACCTAACCTTGTATTTTTCCTGGGAGCCATTTTTCAGTATTTGCTACGTTAGTATTCTTATCAACCTCATAGAACATAGCTATTACAAATGACAAGAATCAACTGTGTTCATTAACTAATAACCTATCTAGTCAAGATAAAAATCTGAAATGGTATATCAAAGTTTAAGCCAAAGGGTGATTCAAAAATTTGTCTAAAATATTTAAAAATTAAAAAAAAAAAAAAAAAGATTGGTCAACTTTCTTCTCTATATGTTCTTAGCTATTCGCTAATTTTTAATTACAGAATAAAAGTCTGGCTGGAAGCAACCAGTTACACTATAATCTAAAGCACAGATTTATAACATTACTTTAGTATTTCTCAAATTCTAGAAGGTGGAAAATGATCTTTACAAAATCGTATTTGGGGATAAACTATATCCTGATGCGACTTACTACTAGAAGCAGAATCTTACTGTAATCATTTTACATAGAGGGTATGAACCATTTGGGAAAGCAGAAAGTCTAAGTTTTACATTCTGAACAAAGACACTGTAGGTGCAACGTAGCCTAGTTAATTTCCAAAACTTTAGAAATAATGGTATATATTCTATTATTAATGTGAGAAATATATTTAAAGTGCAAATGGCTCTCATGGAAAAAGGCCAAGTTAAAAAAAAAAAAAAAAAGGCCAAGTTTACAAAAAATCATTAAACTGAATTCACATATTTTTCTTTAATTAGATTCACGTGTGTTAAGAAATATAGTATAGCTTATAATGAAGTATTTGGCACTTTCCTTTTATAAGAAAAGGGAACTATGGTATGTGCAACCAACTCTGGACCTGCTGCCCAGCATAAGAAATAAGACATCACCAATACATAAAATAATGTTACCAATTACCATTACTAAGCACAATCTCCTCTTTACCGACCTACCTACCTACCTACCTACCCCTCAGAAGAAATGATCCCTGGGGATTTGAGGCTTTTCATTCGCATATATTTAAAGGTATTTCTTACGTATCATACTATTGACCCACTTAAAAAATAACTCTTATAATCCACAATGAAAAAAAAAAAAAAAGGCTTAACAAGGATGCAAAGCCTAAAACATACATGCTTTAAAACTTATCAAAATTTTAAGCCCTAAGTTACCTTATCACACTGCAGAGACAGAACTAACACATTCAACAGACAAAGAAGATAGACTGCTTATTTTATATGTAAAGTTAACCAAAATGAATATCAAGTTCTTGCTAAGTCAACTAATCATTGTGCTGCCATGAAACTAATAAAAAATTAAAAAAAAAAACTCACTTAGAAATATAACATAAACTTGTAAGAAACCATTATCACCTTCTAAACTTCAAAAATAAAAATATTCTCTTGCTGGCTGATCTTGTTTAATACAAAGCAATTTTTTCAAGCGTATGTACTATTTTGGGACCTTAACTTTGTGAAAAACATATGTAAATGGTGAAGTCCTACAAACTAGTGAATTCTAGAGCCTTTCCATGGAGGTGACACATGTGACTGAGGAAGGGGGCAGTAAGGGAGAACTCTGATGCTTATTGAGGATCACGTGGTCAGTGTATCAGCACCAGCACAATGAACTCCTTTTTAAATAACCTGGGATTTTATCCTTTCTCATAAAACTGATCTACTACCTTGAAGGGAGATAGTTAAATATTTGAAAGACTGAGTAACTTCCTTTTGGATTAGAATGTTCCTTACCTGGCCATGCTCTGTCCTAGCCCCAGGGCTAAACCAATGGCTGCAGAGGAAAGAGAAAAGGAGTTAGCAGGAAACTCACTAAAAGCACACGCTCTCACGTGATCAGTCTGCACGTGCTGTAAGAAATGTATCCGCCACCAGCAACAGAGCCTTAAAATATGCTGTATTTTACTGGATATTTCATGTAATTCTAGACCTACACCAATTTTGACAGAAATGTAAGAGTGCTCGTAACCCAGTAATTTTCAGTTTAATAAGCAAACTCAGTTAGAATTACATTTCCATTTAATTATGTTAACATAAACTGCTGGGACTGTATTCATTTTATGAATCAATTCTGGTTATAAACTCTACAAATGCTATCATTTACCACAACTTAATTACAGCATCATTACAACAAATGATGACCTTTTGATTGTTGGAGTTTTAAAAAACATTAAAAATACAAGAATATTATATCCTCTGGCTTTGCCCCGAGCAACAATCACACAAAGCCCTTGATGTGAATTCTAAAGCATCAGCTGAAGGTACCTTGACCCCATTCCTTCCATGGGACTCTGGATCCTGGCTGAGAACAAATTCAACAACAACACTGGAGATATATAAGTCATGGCACAGTTGAAGCGTTCCGTTCTTGCACTGTGCCTCACCCTGCCTGGCCCACCCATACTGTTCCAGCTGCAACTTGGACTTTTAATAGTCTATCTGGTGATACCTTTTCAACAGGAGTTATCATTAGCTGTGTGCCCAGTCATCTGGCCAGTATTCTGCTTAAAAACTAACTGTAAACATTGAGGAAATCGAGAGAGACGTTGTGGGAAATTAGCCAGTAAAAGCCCACAATCATAGGGAATGATACTAATATTATTACTAATGCTATCTATTTTTTCATGAATCGTCATATTGAGTACGGATGTGTGCCAAGCACTCTTTAGACACATGATATGTATGTATTATTTCCCATCCTCACAAAAACCTGACAAGGTTATTCTCATGTTCCAGCTGCAGGAATGATTGAGGCTCAGATGCTAGGTTATTTGCCCAAGGTGCTCAGCATACCATAACCGCAAAGGACAAAGGGCTCACGTGGAAAGGGCACATTTCCTGGTTCCCTCCAACACTTCTATGCATTCTCCTCTGCGGTACTAAAACCTGGGAATAAACAGCCTCTGTATTAATATGTTCTTATTTTGTCTATACTCTTACTGGAACATTTCTCAAGCTCATAGACAGCGATACTCTTTGGCAGGTCAGATTCCATTTTTGCTGTGGGAATGGACACTTACTGCTATTTGTAAATGACGTGTGGATTAATCACCAACTAGCAACTAACTATTTACTGCAGTTCCCTGACAACTTGACTGATAAATTTCCCCTCTGCTATGGATTGTACCATTTTTCTTTAAAGAAAAATATTTTTTAGAAAATCAAATGCATACACACAGTTAAAACAAAACAAATAAACAAAAAGTGTTTGTTTCATCTACCCTGACCCCTAAGCTCTGTTCAGAGAAACCACTGTCAACTCTTTCTGCCCTTTCTTTTGGTATTTAATGATGTATTTCTACAGAATATGGTTATACTGATATTTTGTGATTGATTTTAGACATTAATAATTGACTTCCTATTATTGTAAATTTAGCTTTTATAACTCCCAAACCCCTATTTCCAGTTGTAGCACCATTTTTAGTTAATCAGTTGTGAATACAGATATTATGACTACATGAATACTTTGTGCTGCTGAATTTTTCTTTTTGTTTCTCCTATAGTTGACAGTTAATTTGTTTTTCTTCCTTTGTTACTATTTCTAGGTACTGGTGACCTTTTCCAGAGAAGTGTCCAGGAAGTGGTGTGGGAAGAATGTGGATTATAGTGTCATAGGTGGGTACAGAAGAAGTGGGATGTGAGGAAGTAAAGTGGGCATAGTATAATCCACTCTTTCTACAAGTTAGGTTTTCAAAGTATGAGAGGGAGAGAGACAGAGCAGAAAAAAATGGAAAAAAGGGGTTTAAAAATGTAGCATATAATGAAAGAAGTTTTTGGAAGAAAAAAAAAATGTTCCTTCCAATCAAAGACACAGGTGCTGGAATCAGCCTTGGACAGAAGAAAAATCTTTTCCTCTAATACTAAGACAAAGGAAAGTGAAAGAAGGTATATTTGGATAAGTTCATCCAAATTTGTGACTAACAGCCTTAACTTTGGAAAGTTGAAGAAAAGGTCAAATTCTTGGGGGTAGTGGGGAGGTGGGCAGCTTATAACAGGGGCTTGGTGACAAGACATAGAATAGCTTTGGGGGACACAGAAAATGTTATGGAAGGTCATGCTAAAACATTGCTGAAAGATCTACTGAAGTTCAAGATTATATATCTGTGTAGCAACAAATCATATAATCTTTTTTTAAATTTTATTTTTAATTTTTTTTTAACATCTTTATTGGAGTATGATAGCTTTACAATGTTGTGTTAGTTTCTGCTGTATAACAAAGTGAATCAGCTATACATATACTTATATCCCCATATCCCTTCCCTCTTGTGTCTCTTTTGCACCTTCCCTATCCCACCCCCTGTAGGTGGTCACAAAGCACAGAGTTGATCTCCCTGTGCTATGCAGCTGCTTCCCACTAGCTATCTATTTTACATTTGGTAGTGGAGATATGTCAGTGCCACTGTCTCACTTCGTCCCAGCTTCCCCTTCCCCTTCCCTGTGTCCTCAAGCCCATTCTCTACGTCTACATCTTTATTCCTGTCCTGCCCCTAGGTTCTTCATGACCTTTTTTTTTTTTTTTATATTCCATATATATGTGTTAGCATACGGTATTTGTTTTTCTCTTTCTGACTTACTTCACTCTGTATGATCTTATTCAGCAGTGCTCAGCAGAGGAGCAGTGGATGTGGGTAGTTGGACAGATTGATCCACGGTTAGGAGCTTACGGAGCAGGATGGTAGGCAGAATTCTAAGAGGACCCCCAGTGATCCACACCCTTGTACAACATGCTCTCTTTGAATGTAGGAACGACCTGTGAATATGATGGGATAGTCACCCCTACAATTAGGTTGTGTTTTATGGCACAACTGGCTTTAAGAAGGGGAGATTATTCTCGGTGGGCTTAAGCTAAGCAGGTGATTCTTTGAAGGGACTGAACTCTTCCTGGTGAAAGGGATTCAAAGTATGAGAGTTTCAACTGGAGAACCCAACATTTATTGAGCTTTACTGAAAGACAGGCAGTGTTCTCGTTTAATCTTTAAAGAATCCCTCGAGATAGGTACCACCCCCATTTTGCAAATGAAGAAACAGGCTCAGAGAGGTTGAGGGATTTGCCCGAGATTTCATAACAAAGTAGCAGAGCTGGAATTCAAACCTGTATATTCAATTCCAAAGCTCATGCTCCTTTTAGCTATTATACAGATTGTCACCAGTCAGGGTAGCAGAAGTTGAGGCAGAAAGAAAGACTGGCACAGGTGCCTGTCTAACTCACCCTGTCAGGTTTAGATGTTTCCTTGTCTAAACTTGCAATATCTTTGCACATGTCTCCATTAAAGCGGTTATATTCATATACTGTAGGTGTTTATTTATCCTGATAAAAAAAATTGGAGGTCCTTATGAAAGGGATACTGACCATAATTGTAGTAACAGAACAGTAATAGTAGCTGGAAGAAAATGTAGCGGTAGTAATAATAGAAGTAGCAGTAAAAACACTCCTACAACTCGGTATCTCAGTAAATGTTAGCTATCTACTGGGAACCATGGTAACGGTCATATGTAGATTATCTCATTCAAACCTCACACCTTACGGAAGAGTGCTATTGCTATTCAAGGTCACAAAGCTAGCAGGCACTGGAGTCAAGATTGGGACCGAGGCTGTCTGATTCCACACCCTGGATTTTTAACCACCATTCTCTTTCATTGCCTTCAGTTATCGTAATTTGGGGGAGGAGAATTTTTCTCTTTTGCTCCGTTTTCTTTTTTTCTCTTTTTTAATGTACTCATGGAGTGTAAAGGTTACTTAATAACTTTTTAGTGAAAACATGAACAAATCAGGAAATCTAGAGAAAGTAGTGCCCTTGAAAGCCAAAGAGTCAAATTTATGTAAAGACAGCAGAGGAAAAAAGGGCGTGAACGAGGATGAAGTTGTAGAGGCATTTATTTACACTGGAGCCAAGATTCCCAAGGGGACTTACGAGGGAGGGGGCTAACAGTGAAACGCACACCTGGGAGGAGGGGACACAGCAGAGTCTGAAATTGATCAATTGCCGGGGATGGCTAGACGTAGAGACAGAGCTGGATGGCTTGTCTGTTCTCAAGATTCCGAGGGGCTGCATGTGGTTTCTGGGCTCACTTCTCCCTCTAGGATACAGATGCAGTTTGGGGATGTCTAAGAACTGAGCCTGACGCACATTATTTCATTTAATCCTCACCTGCCCTGTTGATAATGGGACTAGCCATCACCTATGGAGCCCTCGCTATAGCGTTCTTTTTTAGCAGAGCAACGTGGTCGGTAACTGTGGAGTAGAAGGGAGTTTTTTGTTTTCCTTTTAAGTAAGAAGTAGATAATAAAGCTTTAGGGAACAAGGTTTTTTGAGCTAAAATCTCTGCAGACGCAGAGTTCCACACTGATTCCTTCTCACTGTTCCTTAATCCCTTGCCCTCACCCACGGTGCTGAACTACAAGTAGCAGAAATGTACAGGATTTCATGAGAAGTGAAATGATATTACAGCTATGCAAAAGGACAAAACCAACCTCAGAATTCTTAACTGAGGTCTCCTAAAGAAGTGCTTTTCAAAAGGAAAGAGCTACAGCAGTTTATAATACAGATTTTGGTTTTTAGAGTTTCTATTTTTTATAGAGTTTCTATTTTTTGACTCAGAAGCATAATTTTGTATTAACTTAGTGTGTCCTGTACACATAATGCTCTAAACTTGTGCTCTCTAATATGGTAGCTACTAGTCATATATGGCTATTTAAATGAATATTAAAAATTAAGTCCCTCAGTTGCATTAGCCACATTTCAAGTGCCCTAGACATACATGGTTAGCAGTTACCATAATCAGCAGTGCAGATACAGAACATTTCCATTACTGTGAAAAGTTCTATTGGACACCACTAGTTTACAGATTATCACTGAAAATTCGAATTAGCTTTGGAAATGGAATATAATCTTCTACACTGAACATCTTCCTTGTGAACCATAACTGTTTTATTCAAGAGACTTGCAAGTATGAAGAAGTATACAACAGAAAGGGGGAGGGGGCGGGTTGAGGAATGGGGAAGTAGAAATGTCTGTTAAACTCCTAACTCAATATTCTATAATAGGGTTTCATGGATCAAGGCATGGGAATAAAAATTAAGGTGAGAGGATAGCGTATTAAAAAGAAGCCATACGCTAGGTAAGAACTAGATCTTGGTAACAACTACAACTGAGGATGCCAAAAGACTAAGGCACATGTGTCAATGTAGAAGACGTTGACAGGGAGTTCCACATGACCTTCAGTACCTAGGATGATACGTGAATTTTGGTATGCTTGGTTCTGTCTCTGCCTGTGGTTCTCAAAGTGTTGTCTTCAAAGTGTATTCTATGCAGCCCTGGGCGGGAGTGAGGAGGTCCCTGGAACACTAAACTAGTAGTCACTGTATTCCTCACTGCCATGAACTTGCAGGGGGAAAACAAAACAGCCAGTTTCACTTAAGAACATTCTTGACAGAGCAGCAAACATTTTTTATTAAATCTCAACTCTGGAATATACTTAAGAAAATCATTCGTGGTGAAATGGGCAGTACACATGAAGAATTTCAGATGCATAGTGAAGTACAGCAGTTGTCTCAAGAAAAGCACTTGTGAGATTGTGGGAGATGCAAACAGAACAAAGCCACTGTTTTCATGGAGCACAATTTTTAACTTGAAAGAATGACTAATAAACTACGGTTATCTACACTTGACTATTTGGAAGACATTTTCTTGAAAATGAAACAACTTGAGCCTCTAAAGTTAAGGAAAACAACTACTTGTGACTCATGATAAACTTCAAGCTTCCTAGCAAAAACCAGAGTCAGACTTTTAGAAAACTGGTAAATGCCACCACGAACTTGAGTTCTTCCAAATGATCTTCCATATGATTTACTAAATCATGATGTGCAAGTGATCCATTCAGAACTCAAGACCAATAGATTTCAACGTCACTGAGGAAAAAAAAGCTCATTGATATGTTTTCAGATTATAATTAACCTTTGAGGAAAAAAAAAAACCTCTGTGTTTTGGTGCAGTATCAAAGAATATCCACAATGCTTTGAAAAGGCTATTAAAATACTTCTTCCTTTTCCAACTACCCATCTGTGTGAGGCTGGATTTTCTTCATATGCCAAAAAATGGAAAGCAGAAGCAGCTACGAGAATCTAGCTTCTGTTAGGCCAGACATTAAAGTGATTTGCTAAAACGATGACATGTTTTCACTAATTTGTTAGAGGAAAAGGTAGTCATTTTTCAAAAAATATGCTATCTGTGTTAACATGTAATGGGCTTACTATATTTCTTAATGAACACGTAAACACCTCATATATTCTTTTTTTGCTACAAACCAAATCTTCATCTAGTGGCAGCATCAACCTTCTAATGGACAACTAAAACTCAACTTGGGCACCTTTCTCTCTCATATTCAAACCATCAGCAAGTCCATAAGCACCTCTTAAATCCACTCACTTCTCAACATTTCCGGCACCACCTGAGTCCAAGCTATCAGGTTTTACCTGGAAAGTTGCAACTTGCCTTGTACCTACTAACTTTAATCCATTTATCATACTGCAGGCCTAGAGTGATCATTTCAAAGTTCAATTCTGAATTTTTAGTTATTCATACCCTTACCCTCAAGAAAATACATAAACAAAAGTAAACCAAAGTCTTAAGTGGCTTTCCACTCCTCTTAGGAGAAAGAATCCTAACGCATCCTGCAAGGCTCAGCATCATCTGGTCCCTGCCCACAGTTCTCCAGTCTCATCACTTTCCTCTCACCTCTTCCCTCACATTCTGTCACTTGTTTTAACCTTTGTTCAGTTCCTTGATTACAGAAAGTGGTATTCTCTCTGCCTGAAATGCTCTTCTTGCCATTCCTTAGTTCCTAGAGATTTCATCTCAAGCTTGTTGTCCTAAAAAGTCTTCTCCATCTCCATGTCTACTTCAAATTCTTTTTAAAGTTCTCCTTTAGGGTACTTAGCACAATATACAGTAACGTCTCTTGAGCATTTATAAATAATAATATTCATAAATAATTTATGGGTCAGTATATAATTATACATTTATGGGTGTGCTTACTGATTAATGTCTATTATCTCTATTAGGCTGTAGCATGAGAACAGCGATGATGTCTATCTTATTCACTACTGTACACCTAGTATCTAACACACAGTAGGTCCTCATGAATGTTTTCAGAATGAATGGATAAATGAATGACTTGAGATTCAGGGCAGAGTTTTATTAACTAAAGCCACCATGTTATTCTATATGAAAACAGAAGAATAAGAGCACTGAGCTATGCGGTCTTTAAGATGCTTTCGGGTTCTGATATTCTGTGGAGCAGATGACCGGGATGTGAAGATATTCCTCATTCTCTACCTTTTCTATGAAACAAAAAGTCGATTCTAAAACTACCTCAAGAAGCCCTTCTAAAACTTGGCATTTATTTCATTAAACTACAAGTGTAAATCCAGGAAGTTCAGGTTGGCATGGCTGCTAAATCATGGGTTTTAGAATCAGAAAGATCTAGGTTTGGACACAGGTTCTGGCACTTACTGGCTAGGTGAAGTCGTTGAGAGTCTTGGGTTCTTCCTCATCTATAAAATAAAATAAATCCCTCTGTTCTTACCGTATGGGGAGGCCTACACAAGACGGAGAACCCAGCACATGGTGGGTGTTTAAAATAAGTATTAATTTTCTCCCCCATAGTACACAGTGAATAAAGTAATATGTGAGCTTTTATTCTATGAATTTTTGCAATAACTACCTATTTATTCCTAAATGTCAGTAGAGACACCAATACTCATGGGTAATGTCTATAGGATCCCCCAACAGGTTTAATGTGTTATCAAATATGTAATAAAATGCTTAATACATTGGTTTCTTTAATTGACTTTTGGTTGAGAGGAATAGGGTGTGTGACTTCAGAAAAGTCAAGTTCTCTATAAAATGGGGGTATAACACCAACTATGTATGCTTCAGAGAGCTAATAAAAACAATGAAGAGAGTGGTGCATACGATAATACCCTGAAAAGTAAAATACACTCTACAATATAAAGCATCATCACCAGCATCATCAGCATCATCTTGAAATGTCTGATGCCCAGTTTAACAATCTTTCTGTATTTCACATAAGTACTTTGTAAAAATGCCATATATAAGAAAGGACTGTTATCATCCTTACTCTATAATTAAAATTAAGAAATACGTAAGCTCAATGACTTACCCAAGGGGATCACAGTAAATCAGAGGAGGAATTGGTCCAGTCTATCTTATTTATCTCAATCTAAAGTTGAAGTTACTTTCACCATAAAGAAATAGATGCTAAATTTCAAAGTGTAAAAGTATTCCCAATAACCATAACCTTTCATCCGGGCAAATCTTGCTTTAAGCAAACTTTATATTTACACAAAAGATAAAATAAAGGGTGAATATTTGCTTTATAAAGCAATTCATCATAGGTGTATAAGTAGTTACCCATGGGCATTTAAAATAAGTTTTGATCTACATACAATTCCTCAGGTAAATTTCCTAGACTTTCAAGTGAAATAAATGCAAAATATAAATATCAATGTAAAAATCAATTAATAAATCATATTTGCTCAATTTAAAAACAAGCATCTCATAAATGATTGGAAAAATGTTGGCAGGGAAAAAATTCTGGACCATTTAAGGTCAATACATAGAGGCATAAAGGGAGGTGGAGTGAATAAAAAGTAACCCCATTTGATGCCTTTAATATTTTTATTTTTTTATAAGTTTATTTATTTTATTTATTTATTTTTGGCTGCATTGGGTCTTCATTGCTGCGCGCGGGCTTCCTCTAGTTGCGGCGAGCGGGGGCTACTCTTCACTGTGGTGCGCGGGCTTCTCATTGCGGTGGCTTCTCTTGTTGTGGAGCACGGGCTCTAGGTACGCGGGCTTCAGTAGTTGTGGCACATGGGCTCAGTAGTTGTGACTCGCGGGCTCTAGAGCACAGGCTCAGTAGTTGTGGCGCATGGGCTTAGTTGCTCCGCGGCATGTGGGATCTTCCCGGACCAGGGCTCGAACCTGTGTCCCCTGCATTGGCAGGCAGATTCTTAACCACTGTGCCACCAGGGAAGCCCCAACATTTTTTAAAACTAGGCAGTCATATATTAATTTTATTTTGCAGATTTTAATATTTGTATTTTCAAAAAGTCAACAGAATAATTAAATGTGAGTTTCAAAACTTAACATGTTATTTTTACTCAGAAATTAGATACTAATTTCTCTGCTTTAGTTGGATTGAGGTTCTTGTCACATTTTGTGTACCTCTCTATGGTTATTTTAATGAATATTTCATTTATTTGCATTATATTTCCCATTAAAAGCAACCTATCATATATTAACAATTGGACTTTAAGAAGTACATGTTCCAAGGAAATAACTATCAGATGGAATATAAAACAATTAGTACGGTGAAAATAATCACATTTTCATAATTATGACACTCTAT